>NC_069500.1:348578056-348878056 GCF_027579735.1 Bombina bombina
TTTACTTCACAAAAAGCTGGCGGCTGTGCCAGATGTTCAAGCTTTTGTTCAGGCTCTGGTTAGAATCAAGCCTGTTTACAAACCTTTGACTCCTCCTTGGAGTCTCAATTTAGTTCTTTCAGTTCTTCAAGGGGTTCCGTTTGAACCCTTACATTCCGTAGATATTAAGTTATTATCTTGGAAAGTTTTGTTTTTGGTTGCAATTTCTTCTGCTAGAAGAGTTTCAGAGTTATCTGCTCTGCAGTGTTCTCCTCCTTATCTGGTGTTCCATGCAGATAAGGTGGTTTTGCGTACTAAACCTGGTTTTCTTCCGAAAGTTGTTTCTAACAAAAACATTAACCAGGAGATAGTTGTGCCTTCTTTGTGTCCGAATCCAGTTTCAAAGAAGGAACGTTTGTTACACAATTTGGATGTAGTTCGTGCTCTAAAATTCTATTTAGAGGCTACAAAGGATTTCAGACAAACATCTTCTTTGTTTGTTGTTTATTCTGGTAAAAGGAGAGGTCAAAAAGCAACTTCTACCCCTCTCTCTTTTTGGCTTAAAAGCATCATCCGATTGGCTTATGAGACTGCCGGACGGCAGCCTCCTGAAAGAATCACAGCTCACTCCACTAGGGCTGTGGCTTCCACATGGGCCTTCAAGAACGAGGCTTCTGTTGATCAGATATGTAAGGCAGCGACTTGGTCTTCACTGCACACTTTTACCAAATTTTACAAATTTGATACTTTTGCTTCTTCTGAGGCTATTTTTGGGAGAAAGGTTTTGCAAGCCGTGGTGCCTTCCATCTAGGTGACCTGATTTGCTCCCTCCCATCATCCGTGTCCTAAAGCTTTGGTATTGGTTCCCACAAGTAAGGATGACGCCGTGGACCGGACACACCAATGTTGGAGAAAACAGAATTTATGCTTACCTGATAAATTACTTTCTCCAACGGTGTGTCCGGTCCACGGCCCGCCCTGGTTTTTTTAATCAGGTCTGATGAATTATTTTCTCTAACTACAGTCACCACGGTATCATATGATTTCTCCTATGCATATTCCTCCTTTACGTCGGTCGAATGACTGGGGTAGGCGGAGCCTAGGAGGGATCATGTGACCAGCTTTGCTGGGCTCTTTGCCATTTCCTGTTGGGGAAGAGAATATCCCACAAGTAAGGATGACGCCGTGGACCGGACACACCGTTGGAGAAAGTAATTTATCAGGTAAGCATAAATTCTGTTTTTTGGTGTGGATTATTTTCAGCAGGAATTGGCTGTCTTTATTTTATCCCTCCCTCTCTAGTGACTCTTGTGTGGAAAGATCCACATCTTGGGTAGTCATTATCCCATACGTCACTAGCTCATGGACTCTTGCTAATTACATGAAAGAAAACATAATTTATGTAAGAACTTACCTGATAAATTAATTTCTTTCATATTAGCAAGAGTCCATGAGGCCCGCCCTTTTTTGTGGTGGTTATGATTTTTTTGTATAAAGCACAATTATTCCAATTCCTTATTTTATATGCTTTCGCACTTTTTTCTTATCACCCCACTTCTTGGCTTTTCGTTAAACTGAATTGTGGGTGTGGTGAGGGGTGTATTTATAGGCATTTTAAGGTTTGGGAAACTTTGCCCCTCCTGGTAGGAATGTATATCCCATACGTCACTAGCTCATGGACTCTTGCTAATATGAAAGAAATGAATTTATCAGGTAAGTTCTTACATAAATTATGTTTTTTTAATATGTAATTTTAAATAATATATATTAATTATATAAAAGTATGTCCCAACCAATAGTGAAGTAGTTGCGCCCATGTCATTTTAATAATCTGACTAGATCGTCAGCCCAACGCATGCATACTTGTAATCTAATGGATTTGCATGTGCAATGTATTAGAATGCTTTACTATACTGGTGTTATTATAAGCAGTAGTAAATAAGATGTGACTAAGACATCCAAATTTACTATTGCTTATACTCTTTGCAGGCGCAAATTGTAATTGTTGCGGGTAATTCAAACTCAAGGTGATTGCACTGTAGAAAGAAACAAAAGGTGGCACACGATATGAAGGCTATACCTTTATTCGGAAGAGCAATGTTTTGGGGCACCTGCCCCTTTCTCAAGCTCATGGTGATTGGTAAAGATTAAAAAAAAATCCCATTGGATGTATGGAGCGTTACTTGCCTGTTGTGCTTCAAGTAGGCATTCCGAAGGGGTAAGGAGCTGCCCTTACCTTAATTGTACCAGTGTCTACGTCACTATCTCTGCATCCAGGACTTTGTTAATGTTGTGCCGCTGGAGAGGAGGGGGCCACCATGTTTCTACCTAGGTAGAACATTATTATAGGGCACAAATAAGATAAAAACTGGGTTTGGCAAAACAAAGAATTTTGGTGACAAATATCCAGAAAACCGCGGAAAACCTTTTAAATAGGTACTTATTACAAATTTTAAAAATATATATTGACGTTTTAAAAAATTTGAAATTTTTTTTACTATCCCTTTTAAATAACTCCACGAGCACGTTTAAGTATATGAAACATGATCTAATGCCCTCTAGCTGTGAAAAACTGACAAATTCCCCAGTTTCTCTTGTAAGGTATATCCAGTCCACGGATTCATCCATTACTTGTGGGATATTCTCCTTCCCAACAGGAAGCTGCAAGAGGATCACCCACAGCAGAGCTGTCTATATAGCTCCTCCCCTTACTGCCACCTCCAGTCATTCTCTTGCAGCTCTCGACAAGGGAAGTACCAAGAGAGATGTGGTGAATTAGCGTAGTTTATCTTCAATCAAAAGTTTATTTTTAAACGGTACCGGCGTTGTACTGTTTTTTACCTCAGGCAGAAATTAGAAGAAGAGTTTTGCCTGAGTTTTTTGATGATCTTAGCAGGTTGTAACTAAGGTCCACTGCTGTTCTCACACATAACTGAAACTTCGGCTTAGGGAACGGCCTGCAGAATTATCTGCCCTTAGGTATGTTCAGTATATTTTTTCTAGAGGATGATAAGAACTAGAAAATGCTGACAGTGCCTGATATATTTAAGGTAAGCCTGATTGCAGTGATTTAATAAACGACTGGCATCATGCTTGCAGTAAAGGGTAATATTCATATTACTTTCTATTATGGCTTAGTATGTAAAACGTTTGCATATATATAAAAGTTTTCTTTAATTACATTTAATCTTTATTTGGGGCCTAGTTTTCCACATGGCTGACTAGATTTCTCCTAGGAGTAGTTATTTATGGCCCTTTCACTTTGAGTGCATCGTGGGAGGGGCCTATTTTCGCGCTCTAATTGCGCCGTTTTTACATTCTGAGACATCCAGCTTCCCTGAAGGAGTTCCCTGACATATTGGACCTCTGTAAAGGGTTTTTGTGCCTACCAAAGTCGTTTTAAGGGAAGGTAGGAGCCACAGTAGAGCTGTGGCAGTTTGCTTGTGACTGTTATAACGGTTATTATCGTTTTTTTGCTTCGTTTTTTAACCTGAGGGGTTAATCATCCATTTGCAAGTGGGTGCAATGCTATTTTAGTCTGTTATACACACTGTAAAAATTTCATAAAGTTAACTGCTTTTCTCCAACATAGGTGTGTCCGGTCCACGGCGTCATCCTTACTTGTGGGATATTCTCTTCCCCAACAGGAAATGGCAAAGAGCCCAGCAAAGCTGGTCATATGATCCCTCCTAGGCTCCGCCTACCCCAGTCATTCTCTTTGCCGTTGCACAGGCAACATCTCCACGGAGATGGCTAAGAGTTTTTTGGTGTTTAAATGTAGTTTTATTCTTCAATCAAGTGTTTGTTATTTTAAAATAGTGCTGGTATGTACTATTTACTCTGAAACAGAAAAGAGAAGAAGATTTCTGTTTGTGAGAGGAAGATGATTTTAGCAGACGTTACTAAAATCGATTGCTGTTTCCACACAGGACTGTTGAGATGAAGTAACTTCAGTTGGGGGAAGCAGTTGGCAGACTTTTCTGCCTGAGGTATGATGGCCACATTTCTAACACGACTGCTGGAAGGCTGTCATTTTCCCTATGGGGACCGGTAAGCCATTTTCTTAGATTAAGTAAAAGAATAAAGGCTTTATAAGGGCTTAAAAAACTGGTAGACATTTTTCTGGGCTAAAACGATTACTTGCTAAGCATATTTGACAGATTATAGCGCTTTATAGTTATTATAATCTTGGGTTTTGTTGTTAAAAAACGGCAGGCACTGTATGGACACCTTTTTCAGATGGGGGCCTTCTCTAGTCATAGGCAGAGCCTCATTTTCGCGCCACTAATGCGCAGTTGTTTTTGGAAGGCAAGGCATGCAGATGCATGTGTGAGGAGCTAGGATCCACTGAAAAAGCTTATAGAAGGCGTCATTTGGTATCGTATTCCCCTCTGGGCTTGGTTGGGTCTCAGCAAAGCAGATTCCTGGGACTGTATAGGGGTTAAATGTAAAAACGGCTCCGGTTCCGTTATTTTAAGGGTTAAAGCTTCCAAATTTGGTGTGCAATACTTTTAAGGCTTTAAGACACTGTGGTGAAATTTTGGTGAATTTTGAACAATTGCTTCATACTTTTTCGCATTTTCAGTAATAAAGTGTGTTCTGTTTAAAATTTAAAGTGACAGTAACGGTTTTATTTTAAAACGTTTTTTTGTGCTTTGTTGACAAGTTTAAGCCTGTTTAACATGTCTGAACCATCAGATAAACGATGTTCTATATGTATGAATGCCAATGTGTCTCCCCATTTAAATATATGCGATAATTGTGACATGGTGTCCAAACAAAGTAGGGACAATGATGCCACAGATAATAATAGTGCCCAAGATGATTCTTCAGATGAGGGGAGTAAGCATGGTACTGCATCACCCCCTTCTGTGTCTACACCAGTTTTGCCCACACAAGAGGCCCCTAGTACATCTAGTGCGCCAATACTTATTACTATGCAACAATTAACGGCTGTTATGGATAATTCTATTAAAAATATTTTATCTAAAATGCCTACTTATCAAAGAAAGCGCGATTGCTCTGTTTTAAACACTGAAGAGCAAGAGGATGCTGATAACGCTTCTGACATACCCTCACACCAATCTGAAGGGGCCAGGAGGGAGGTTTTGTCTGAGGGAGAAATTTCAGATTCAGGGAAAATTTCTCAACAAGCTGAACCTGATGTTGTAACATTTAAATTTAAATTAGAACATCTCCGCGCACTGCTTAAGGAGGTATTATCTACTCTGGATGATTGTGACAATTTGGTCATTCCAGAGAAATTATGTAAGATGGACAAGTTCCTAGAGGTTCCGGTGCCCCCCGATGTTTTTCCTATACCCAAGCGGGTGGCGGACATAGTAAACAAGGAATGGGAAAGGCCCGGCATACCTTTTGTGCCTCCCCCTATATTTAAGAAATTATTTCCTATAGTCGACCCCAGAAAGGACTTATGGCAGACAGTCCCTAAGGTCGAGGGGGCGGTCTCTACTCTAAACAAACGCACTACTATTCCCATAGAAGATAGTTGTGCTTTTAAAGATCCTATGGATAAAAAATTAGAGGGTTTGCTTAAAAGAATGTTTGTTCAGCAAGGTTACCTTCTTCAACCAATTTCATGCATTGTTCCTGTCACTACGGCAGCGTGTTTCTGGTTCGAAGAACTAGAAATGTCGCTCGATAAGGAATCTTCGTATGAGGAGATTATGGACAGAGTTCATGCACTTAAATTGGCTAACTCTTTTATTCTAGATGCCGCTTTGCAATTAGCGAGATTAGCGGCGAAAAATTCAGGGTTTGCTATCGTGGCGCGCAGAGCGCTCTGGCTAAAGTCTTGGTCAGCGGATGTGTCTTCCAAGACAAAATTGCTTAACATCCCTTTCAAGGGCAAAACACTGTTTGGTCCTGATTTGAAAGAGATTATTTCAGACATCACCGGAGGAAAGGGCCACGCCCTTCCTCAGGATAGGTCTTTTAAGGCTAGAAATAAGCCTAATTTTCGTCCCTTTCGCAGAAACGGACCAGCCTCTACTTCTACATCCTCTAAGCAAGAGGGTAATACTTCTCAGCCCAAACCAGCCTGGAGACCGATGCAAGGCTGGAACAAGGGTAAGCAGGCCAAGAAGCCTGCCACTGCTACCAAAACAGCATGAAGGGATGGCCCCCGATCCGGGACCGGATCTGGTGGGGGGCAGACTTTCTCTCTTTGCTCAGGCCTGGGCAAGAGATGTTCAGGATCCTTGGGCACTAGAAATAGTTTCTCAAGGTTATCTCCTGGAATTCAAGGAACTACCCCCAAGGGGAAGGTTCCACAGGTCTCAATTATCTTCAAACCAAATAAAAAGACAGGCATTCTTACATTGTGTAGAAGACCTGTTAAGGATGGGAGTAATTCATCCAGTTCCAATAAGAGAACAAGGGATGGGGTTTTACTCCAACCTGTTCATAGTTCCTAAAAAAGAGGGAACGTTCAGACCAATTCTAGATCTCAAGATCCTAAACAAATTTCTCAGGGTTCCATCATTCAAAATGGAAACCATTCGAACGATCCTTCCTACCATCCAGGAAGGTCAATTTATGACCACGGTGGATTTAAAGGATGCGTACCTCCATATTCCTATCCACAAGGAACATCATCAGTTCCTAAGATTCGCTTTTCTGGACAAGCATTACCAGTTTGTGGCACTTCCTTTCGGATTAGCCACTGCTCCGAGAATTTTCACAAAGGTACTAGGGTCCCTTCTAGCGGTTCTAAGACCAAGGGGCATTGCAGTAGTACCGTACTTGGACGACATCCTGATTCAAGCGTCGTCTGTCAAAAGCAAAGGCTCATACGGACATCGTCCTAGCCTTTCTCAGATCTCACGGATGGAAAGTAAACATAGAAAAAAGCTCTCTTTCCCCGTCAACAAGAGTTCCCTTCTTGGGAACAATAATAGACTCCTTAGAAATGAGAATTTTTCTGACAGAGGTCAGAAAATCAAAACTTCTAAGCTCTTGTCAAGTTCTTCATTCTGTTCTTCGTCCTTCCATAGCGCAGTGCATGGAAGTAATAGGATTGATGGTTGCAGCAATGGACATAGTTCCTTTTGCACGAATTCATCTAAGACCATTACAACTGTGCATGCTCAGACAGTGGAATGGGGATTATACAGACTTGTCTCCGACGATTCAAGTAGATCAAAGGACCAGAGATTCACTCCGTTGGTGGCTGACCCCGGACAATCTGTCACAGGGAATGAGCTTCCGCAGACCAGAGTGGGTCATTGTCACGACCGACGCCAGTCTGGTGGGCTGAGGCGCGGTCTGGGAACCCCTGAAGGCTCAGGGTCTATGGTCTCGGGAAGAATCTCTTCTCCGGATAAACATTCTGGAACTAAGAGCGATATTCAATGCTCTCAAAGCTTGGCCTCATCTAGCAAAGGCCAAATTCATAAGGTTTCAATCAGACAACATGACGACAGTTGCATATATCAACCATCAGGGGGGAACAAGGAGTTCCCTGGCGATGGAGGAAGTGACCAAGATAATTCAATGGGCGGAGGATCACTCCTGCCACTTGTCTGCAATCCACATCCCAGGGGTGGAAAATTGGGAAGCGGATTTTCTGAGTCAGACATTCCATCCGGGGGAGTGGGAACTCCACCCGGAAATCTTTGCCCAAATAACTCAATTATGGGGCATTCCAGACATGGATCTGATGGCGTCTCGTCAGAACTTCAAGGTTCCTTGTTACGGGTCCAGATCCAGGGATCCCAAGGCGACTAGTAGATGCACTAGTAGCACCTTGGACCTTCAACCTAGCTTATGTTTTCCCACCGTTTCCTCTCATTCCCAGGCTGGTAGCCAGGATCAACCAGGAGAGGGCTTCGGTAATCTTGATAGCTCCTGCGTGGCCACGCAGGACTTGGTATGCAGACCTGGTGAATATGTCATCGGCTCCACCATGGAAGCTACCTTTGAGACAGGACCTTCTTGTTCAAGGTCCATTCGAACATCCGAATCTGGTTTCTCTCCAACTGACTGCTTGGAGATTGAACGCTTGATTTTATCAAAGCGTGGGTTTTCAGATTCTGTAATAGATACTCTGATTCAGGCTAGAAAGCCTGTAACTAGAAAAATTTACCATAAGATATGGAAAAAATATATCTATTGGTGTGAATCTAAAGGATTCCCATGGAACAAGATAAAAATTCCTAGGATTTTATCCTTTCTTCAAGAGGGTTTGGAGAAGGGATTATCTGCAAGTTCTCTGAAGGGACAGATTTCTGCGTTATCTGTTTTACTTCACAAAAGGCTGGCAGCTGTGCCAGACATTCAAGCGTTTGTTCAGGCTCTGGTTAGAATCAAGCCTGTTTACAGACCTTTGACTCCTCCCTGGAGTCTTAATCTAGTTCTTTCAGTTCTTCAAGGGGTTCCGTTTGAACCCTTACATTCCGTAGATATTAAGTTATTATCTTGGAAAGTTCTGTTTTTGGTTGCAATTTCTTCTGCTAGAAGAGTTTCTGAGTTATCTGCTCTGCAGTGTTCTCCGCCCTATCTGGTGTTCCATGCAGATAAGGTGGTTTTGCGTACTAAGCCTGGTTTTCTTCCGAAAGTTGTTTCCAACAAGAATATTAACCAGGAGATAGTTGTACCTTCTTTGTGCCCGAATCCAGTTTCAAAGAAGGAACGTTTGTTACACAATTTGGACGTAGTCCGTGCTCTAAAATTCTATTTAGAGGCCACTAAAGATTTCAGACAAACTTCTTCTTTGTTTGTTGTTTATTCTGGTAAAAGGAGAGGTCAAAAAGCAACTTCTACCTCTTTCTTTTTGGCTTAAAAGCATTATCCGTTTGGCATATGAGACTGCCGGACGGCAGCCTCCTGAAAGAATCACAGCTCACTCCACTAGGGCTGTGGCTTCCACATGGGCCTTCAAGAACGAGGCTTCTGTTGACCAGATATGTAAGGCAGCGACTTGGTCTTCACTGCACACTTTTGCCAAATTTTACAAATTTGATACTTTTGCTTCTTCAGAGGCTATTTTTGGGAGAAAGGTTTTGCAAGCCGTGGTGCCTTCCATTTAGGTGACCTGATTTTGCTCCTTCCCTTCATCCGTGTCCTAAAGCTTTGGTATTGGTTCCCACAAGTAAGGATGACGCCGTGGACCGGACACACCTATGTTGGAGAAAACAGAATTTATGCTTACCTGATAAATTACTTTCTCCAACGGTGTGTCCGGTCCACGGCCCGCCCTGGTTTTTTTTTTAATCAGGTCTGATGAATTATTTTCTCTAACTACAGTCACCACAGTATCATATGGTTTCTCCTATGCATATTTCCTCCTGTACGTCGGTCGACTGACTGGGGTAGGCGGAGCCTAGGAGGGATCATATGACCAGCTTTGCTGGGCTCTTTGCCATTTCCTGTTGGGGAAGAGAATATCCCACAAGTAAGGATGACGCCGTGGACCGGACACACCGTTGGAGAAAGTAATTTATCAGGTAAGCATAAATTCTGTTTTTCTCTTGTAAGGTGTATCCAGTCCACGGATTCATCCATTACTTGTGGGATATTCTCCTTCCCAACAGGAAGCTGCAAGAGGATCACCCACAGCAGAGCTGTCTATATAGCTCCTCCCCTAACTGCCACCTCCCAGTCATTCTCTTGCAGCTCTTGACAAGGGAAGCAGCTAGAGAGATGTGGTACATTAATGTAGTTTATCTTCTTTCAAAAGTTTATTTTCAAATGGTACCGGAGTTGTACTATTTTAGCCTCAGGCAGAAAGTTGAAGAAGAGTCTGCCTGTGGTCTTTGATGATCTTAGCAGGTTGTAACTAAGATCCATTGCTGTTCTCACACATAACTGAAGAGATGGTTAACTTTAGCTGGGGGAATAGCATGCAGGGTCTCTTGCTCTGAGGTATGTGCAGGTTTAAATTTTTCTAGAGAAATGATAAGCTAGAAAATGCTGACAATACCGGATTTATTTAAGGTAAGCCTGATTACAGTGATTTAATAACGACTGGTATCATGCTTGCTGTAAAGGGTAATATTTTCTCCAACATAGGTGTGTCCGGTCCACGGCGTCATCCTTACTTGTGGGATATTCTCTTCCCCAACAGGAAATGGCAAAGAGCCCAGCAAAGCTGGTCACATGATCCCTCCTAGGCTCCGCCTTCCCCAGTCATTCTCTTTGCCGTTGTACAGGCAACATCTCCACGGAGATGGCTTAGAGTTTTTTAGTGTTTAACTGTAGTTTTTATTATTCAATCAAGAGTTTGTTATTTTAAAATAGTGCTGGTATGTACTATTTACTCTGAAACAGAAAAGAGATGAAGATTTCTGTTTGTAAGAGGAAAATGATTTTAGCAACCGTTACTAAAATCGATGGCTGTTTCCACACAGGACTGTTGAGAGGAATTAACTTCAGTTGGGGGAACAGTGAGCAGACTTTTGCTGCTTGAGGTATGACACATTCTAACAAGACGATGTACTGCTGGAAGCTGTCATTTTCCCTATGGGATCCGGTAAGCCATTTTTATTACAGAAAGAAAAAAAGGGCTTCACAAGGGCTTTTAAGACTGTAGACATTTTCTGGGCTAAATCGATTTATATATAAGCATATTTTATACTCCATAGCCTTGAGGAATTATTTTAATCTTGGGAATTATGTAAAATAACCGGCAGGCACTGTATTGGACACCTTATTCTCTAGGGGCTTTCCCTAATCATAGGCAGAGTCTCATTTTCGCGCCTCTATTGCGCACTTGTTTTTGGGAAGCAGGACATGCAGATGCATGTGTGAGGAGCTCTGATACATAGAAAAGACTTTCTGAAGGCGTCATTTGGTATCGTATTCCCCTTTGGGCTTGGTTGGGTCTCAGCAAAGCAGATACCAGGGACTGTAAAGGGGTTAAATATAAAAACGGCTCCGGTTCCGTTATTTTAAGGGTTAAAGCTTCCAAATTTGGTGTGCAATACTTTTAAGGCTTTAAGACACTGTGGTGAAATTTTGAACAATTCCTTCATACTTTTTCACAATTGCAGTAATAAAGTGTGTTCAGTTTAAAATTTAAAGTGACAGTAACGGTTTATTTTAAAACGTTTTTTGTACTTTGTTATCAAGTTTATGCCTGTTTAACATGTCTGAACTACCAGATAGACTGTGTTCTGAATGTGGGGAAGCCAAGGTTCCTTCTCATTTAAATAGATGTGATTTATGTGACACAAAATTTAGAGAAAATGATGCCCAAGATGATTCCTCAAGTGAGGGGAGTAAGCATGGTACTGCATCATCCCCTCCTTCGTCTACACCAGTCTTGCCCACACAGGAGGCCCCTAGTACATCTAGTGCGCCAATACTCCTTACTATGCAACAATTAACGGCTGTAATGGATAATTCTATCAAAAACATTTTAGCCAAAATGCCCACTTATCAGCGAAAGCGCGACTGCTCTGTTTTAGAAAATACTGATGAGCATGAGGACGCTGATGATATTGGTTCTGAAGTGCCCCTACACCAGTCTGAGGGGGCCAGGGAGGTTTTGTCTGAGGGAGAAATTTCAGATTCAGGGAAAATTTCTCAACAAGCTGAACCTGATGTGATTACATTTAAATTTAAATTGGAACATCTCCGCGCTCTGCTTAAGGAGGTGTTATCTACTCTGGATGATTGTGAGAATTTGGTCATTCCAGAGAAACTATGTAAAATGGACAAGTTCCTAGAGGTCCCGGGGCCCCCCGAAGCTTTTCCTATACCCAAGCGGGTGGCGGACATTGTAAATAAAGAATGGGAAAGGCCCGGTATACCTTTCGTCCCTCCCCCCATATTTAAGAAATTGTTTCCTATGGTCGACCCCAGAAAGGACTTATGGCAGACAGTCCCCAAGGTCGAGGGGGCGGTTTCTACTCTAAACAAACGCACCACTATACCCATAGAAGATAGTTGTGCTTTCAAAGATCCTATGGATAAAAAATTTAGAAGGTTTGCTTAAAAAGATGTTTGTTCAGCAAGGTTACCTTCTACAACCAATTTCATGCATTGTTCCTGTCACTACAGCAGCGTGTTTCTGGTTCGATGAACTAGAAAAGGCGCTCAATAATAATTCTTCTTATGAGGAGATTATGGACAGAATTCATGCTCTCAAATTGGCTAATTCTTTCACCCTAGACGCCACTTTGCAATTGGCTAGGTTAGCGGCGAAAAATTCTGGTTTTGCTATTGTGGCGCGCAGAGCGCTTTGGCTAAAATCTTGGTCAGCGGATGCGTCTTCCAAGAACAAATTGCTTAACATTCCTTTCAAGGGGAAAACGCTGTTTGGCCCTGACTTGAAAGAGATTATCTCTGATATCACTGGGGGCAAGGGCCACGCCCTTCCTCAGGATAGGTCTTTCAAGGCCAAAAATAAACCTAATTTTCGTCCCTTTCGCAGAAACGGACCAGCCCCAAGTGCTACGTCCTCTAAGCAAGAGGGTAATACTTCTCAAGCCAAGCCAGCCTGGAGACCAATGCAAGGCTGGAACAAAGGAAAGCAGGCCAAGAAACCTGCCACTGCTACCAAGACAGCATGAGATGTTGGCCCCCGATCCGGGACCGGATCTGGTGGGGGGCAGACTCTCTCTCTTCGCTCAGGCTTGGGCAAGAGATGTTCTGGATCCTTGGGCACTAGAAATAGTCTCCCAAGGTTATCTTCTGGAATTCAAGGGGCTTCCCCCAAGGGGGAGGTTCCACAGGTCTCAATTGTCTTCAGACCACATAAAAAAACAGGCATTCTTACATTGTGTAGAAGAACTGTTAAAAATGGGAGTGATTCATCCTGTTCCATTAGGAGAACAAGGGATGGGGTTCTACTCCAATCTGTTCGTAGTTCCCAAAAAAGAGGGAACATTCAGACCAATCTTAGATCTCAAGATCCTAAACAAGTTTCTCAAGGTTCCATCGTTCAAAATGGAAACCATTCGAACAATTCTTCCTTCCATCCAGGAAGGTCAATTCATGACCACGGTGGATTTAAAGGATGCGTATCTACATATTCCTATCCACAAGGAACATCATCGGTTCCTAAGATTCGCATTCCTGGACAAGCATTACCAGTTTGTGGCACTTCCGTTCGGATTAGCCACTGCTCCAAGAATTTTCACAAAGGTACTAGGGTCCCTTCTAGCGGTGCTAAGACCAAGGGGCATTGCAGTAGTACCTTACTTGGACGACATTCTGATTCAAGCGTCGTCCCTTCCTCAAGCAAAGGCTCACACGGACATTGTCCTGGCCTTTCTCAGATCTCACGGGTGGAAAGTGAACGTAGAAAAAAGTTCTCTATCTCCGTCAACAAGGGTTCCCTTCTTGGGAACAATAATAGACTCCTTAGAAATGAGGATTTTTCTGACAGAGGCCAGAAAATCAAAACTTCTAAACTCTTGTCAAATACTTCATTCTGTTCCTCTTCCTTCCATAGCGCAGTGCATGGAAGTAATAGGTTTGATGGTAGCGGCAATGGACATAGTTCCTTTTGCGCGAATTCATCTAAGACCATTACAACTGTGCATGCTCAGTCAGTGGAATGGGGACTATACAGACTTGTCTCCGACGATACAAGTAGATCAGAGGACCAGAGATTCACTCCGTTGGTGGCTGTCCCTGGACAACCTGTCACAGGGGATGAGCTTCCGCAGACCAGAGTGGGTCATTGTCACGACCGACGCCAGTCTGGTGGGCTGGGGCGCGGTCTGGGGACCCCTGAAAGCTCAGGGTCTTTGGTCTCGGGAAGAATCTCTTCTCCCGATAAATATTCTGGAACTGAGAGCGATATTCAATGCTCTCAAGGCTTGGCCTCAGCTAGCAAAGGCCAAGTTCATACGGTTTCAATCAGACAACATGACGACTGTTGCGTACATCAACCATCAGGGGGGAACAAGGAGTTCCCTGGCGATGGAAGAAGTGACCAAAATCATTCAATGGGCGGAGACTCACTCCTGCCACTTGTCTGCAATCCACATCCCAGGAGTGGAAAATTGGGAAGCGGATTTTCTGAGTCGTCAGACATTTCATCCGGGGGAGTGGGAACTCCATCCGGAAATCTTTGCCCAAATTACTCAATTGTGGGGCATTCCAGACATGGATCTGATGGCCTCTCGTCAGAACTTCAAGGTTCCTTGCTACGGGTCCAGATCCAGGGATTCCAAGGCGACTCTAGTAGATGCACTAGTAGCACCTTGGACCTTCAAACTAGCTTATGTATTCCCGCCGTTTCCTCTCATCCCCAGGCTGGTAGCCAGGATCAATCAGGAGAGGGCATCGGTGATCTTGATAGCTCCTGCGTGGCCACGCAGGACTTGGTATGCAGACCTGGTGAATATGTCATCGGCTCCACCATGGAAGCTACCTTTGAGACGAGACCTTCTTGTTCAAGGTCCGTTCGAACATCCGAATCTGGTCTCACTCCAACTGACTGAGATTGAACGCTTGATCTTATCAAAGCGAGGGTTCTCAGATTCTGTCATTGATACTCTTGTTCAGGCCAGAAAGCCTGTAACTAGAAAAATTTACCACAAAATATGGAAAAAATATATCTGTTGGTGTGAATCTAAAGGATTCCCTTGGGACAAAGTAAAAATTCCTAAGATTCTATCCTTTCTTCAAGAAGGTTTGGAGAAAGGATTATCTGCAAGTTCCTTGAAGGGACAGATTTCTGCCTTGTCTGTGTTACTTCACAAAAAGCTGGCAGCTGTGCCAGATGTTCAAGCCTTTGTTCAGGCTCTGGTTAGAATCAAGCCTGTTTACAAACCTTTGACTCCTCCTTGGAGTCTCAATTTAGTTCTTTCAGTTCTTCAGGGGGTTCCGTTTGAACCCTTACATTCCGTTGATATTAAGTTATTATCTTGGAAAGTTTTGTTTTTGGTTGCAATTTCTTCTGCTAGAAGAGTTTCAGAATTATCTGCTCTGCAGTGTTCTCCTCCTTATCTGGTGTTCCATGCAGATAAGGTGGTTTTGCGTACTAAACCTGGTTTTCTTCCGAAAGTTGTTTCTAACAAAAACATTAACCAGGAGATAGTCGTGCCTTCTTTGTGTCCGAATCCAGTTTCAAAGAAGGAACGTTTGTTGCACAATTTGGATGTTGTTCGTGCTCTAAAATTCTATTTAGGTGCTACAAAGGATTTTAGACAAACATCTTCCTTGTTTGTTGTTTATTCTGGTAAAAGGAGAGGTCAAAAAGCAACTTCTACCTCTCTCTCTTTTTGGATTAAAAGCATCATCAGATTGGCTTACGAGACTGCCGGACGGCAGCCTCCTGAAAGAATCACAGCTCATTCCACTAGGGCTGTGGCTTCCACATGGGCCTTCAAGAACGAGGCTTCTGTTGATCAGATATGTAAGGCAGCGACTTGGTCTTCACTGCACACTTTTACTAAATTTTACAAGTTTGATACTTTTGCTTCTTCTGAGGCTATTTTTGGGAGAAAGGTTTTGCAAGCCGTGGTGCCTTCCATCTAGGTGACCTGATTTGCTCCCTCCCTTCATCCGTGTCCTAAAGCTTTGGTATTGGTTCCCACAAGTAAGGGTGACGCCGTGGACTGGACACACCTATGTTGGAGAAAACAGAATTTATGTTTACCTGATAAATTACTTTCTCCAATGGTGTGTCCGGTCCACGGCCCGCCCTGGTTTTTTAATCAGGTCTGATAATTTATTTTCTTTAACTACAGTCACCACGGTATCATATGGTTTCTCCTATGCAAATATTCCTCCTTTACGTCGGTCGAATGACTGGGGAAGGCGGAGCCTAGGAGGGATCATGTGACCAGCTTTGCTGGGCTCTTTGCCATTTCCTGTTGGGGAAGAGAATATCCCACAAGTAAGGATGACGCCGTGGACCGGACACACCGTTGGAGAAAGTAATTTATCAGGTAAACATAAATTCTGTTTTTGTACTTTGTTATCAAGTTTATGCCTGTTTAACATGTCTGAACTATCTTTTAGACTATGTTCTGTATGTGGGGAAGCCAAGGTTCCTTCTCATTTAAATAGATGTGATTTATGTGACACAAAATTTAGAGAAAATGATGCCCAAGATGATTCCTCAAGTGAGGGGAGTAAGCATGGTACTGCATCATCCCCTCCTTCGTCTACGCCAGTCTTGCCCACACAGGAGGCCCCTAGTACATCTAGTGCGCCAATACTCCTTACTATGCAACAATTAACGGCTGTAATGGATAATTCTATCAAAAACATTTTAGCCAAAATGCCCACTTATCAGCGAAAGCGCGACTGCTCTGTTTTAGAAAATACTGAAGAGCATGAGGACGCTGATGATATTGGTTCTGAAGTGCCCCTACACCAGTCTGAGGGGGCCAGGGAGGTTTTGTCTGAGGGAGAAATTTCAGATTCAGGGAAAATTTCTCAACAAGCTGAACCTGATGTGATTACATTCAAATTTAAATTGGAACATCTCCGCGCTCTGCTTAAGGAGGTGTTATCTACTCTGGATGATTGTGAGAATTTGGTCATTCCAGAGAAATTATGTAAGATGGACAAGTTCCTAGAGGTCCCGGGGCCCCCCGAAGCTTTTCCTATACCCAAGCGGGTGGTGGACATTGTAAACAAAGAATGGGAAAGGCCCGGCATACCTTTTGTCCCTCCCCCTATATTTAAGAAATTGTTTCCTATGGTCGACCCCAGAAAGGACTTATGGCAGACAGTCCCCAAGGTCGAGGGGGCGGTTTCTACTCTAAACAAACGCACTACTATCCCTATAGAAGATAGTTGTGCTTTCAAAGATCCTATGGATAAAAAATTAGAGGGTTTGCTTAAAAAGATGTTTGTTCAGCAAGGTTACCTTCTACAACCAATTTCATGCATGGTTCCTGTCACTACAGCAGCGTGTTTCTGGTTCGATGAACTAGAAAAGTCGCTCAATAAAGATTCTTCTTATGAGGAGATTATGGACAGAATTCATGCTCTCAAATTGGCTAACTCTTTTACTTTAGACGCCACTTTGCAATTGGCTAGATTAGCGGCGAAAAATTCAGGGTTTGCTATTGTGGCGCGCAGAGCGCTTTGGCTAAAATCTTGGTCAGCGGATGCGTCTTCCAAGAACAAATTGCTTAACATACCTTTCAAGGGGAAAACGCTGTTTGGCCCTGACTTGAAAGAGATTATTTCTGATATCACTGGGGGTAAGGGCCACGCCCTTCCTCAGGATAGGTCTTTCAAGGCTAAAAATAAACCAAATTTTCGTCCCTTTCGCAGAAACGGACCAGCCCCAAGTGCTACATCCTCTAAGCAAGAGGGTAATACTTCTCAAACCAAGCCAGCCTGGAGGCCAATGCAAGGCTGGAACAAAGGTAAGCAGGCCAAGAAACCTGCCACTGCTACCAAGACAGCATGAGATGTTGGCCCCCGATCCGGGACCGGATCTGGTGGGGGGCAGACTTTCTCTCTTCGCTCAGGCTTGGGCAAGAGATGTTCTGGATCCTTGGGCGCTAGAAATAGTCTCCCAAGGTTATCTTCTGGAATTCAAGGAGCTTCCCCCAAGGGGGAGGTTCCACAGGTCTCAATTGTCTTCAGACCACATAAAAAGACAGGCATTCTTACATTGTGTAGAAGACCTGTTAAAAATGGGAGTGATTCATCCTGTTCCATTAGGAGAACAAGGGATGGGATTCTACTCCAATCTGTTCATAGTTCCCAAAAAAGAGGGAACATTCAGACCAATCTTAGATCTCAAGATCCTAAACAAGTTTCTCAAGGTTCCATCGTTCAAAATGGAAACCATTCGGACAATTCTTCCTTCCATCCAGGAAGGTCAATTCATGACCACGGTGGATTTAAAGGATGCGTATCTACATATTCCTATCCACAAGGAACATCATCGGTTCCTAAGGTTCGCCTTTCTGGACAAGCATTACCAGTTTGTGGCACTTCCATTCGGATTAGCCACTGCTCCAAGAATTTTCACAAAGGTACTGGGGTCCCTTCTAGCGGTGCTACGACCAAGGGGCATTGCAGTAGTACCTTACTTGGACGACATACTGATTCAAGCGTCGTCCCTACCACAAGCAAAGGCTCATACGGACATTGTCCTGGCCTTTCTCAGATCTCACGGGTGGAAAGTGAACGTAGAAAAAAGTTCTCTATCTCCGTCAACAAGAGTTCCCTTCCTGGGAACAATAATAGACTCCTTAGAAATGAGGATTTTTCTGACAGAGGCCAGAAAATCAAAACTTCTAAGCTCTTGTCAAGTACTTCATTCTGTTCCTCTTCCTTCCATAGCGCAGTGCATGGAAGTAATAGGTTTGATGGTCGCGGCAATGGACATAGTTCCTTTTGCGCGAATTCATCTGAGACCATTACAACTGTGCATGCTCAGTCAGTGGAATGGGGATTATACAGACTTGTCTCCGACGATACAAGTAGATCAGAGGACCAGAGATTCACTCCGTTGGTGGCTGACCCTGGACAACCTGTCACAGGGGATGAGCTTCCGCAGACCAGAGTGGGTCATTGTCACGACCGACGCCAGTCTGGTGGGCTGGGGCGCGGTCTGGTAACCCCTGAAAGCTCAGGGTCTTTGGTCTCGGGAAGAATCTCTTCTCCCCATAAATATTCTGGAACTGAGAGCGATATTCAATGCTCTCAAGGCTTGGCCTCAGCTAGCAAAGGCCAAATTCATACGGTTTCAATCAGACAACATGACGACTGTTGCGTATATCAACCATCAGGGGGGAACAAGGAGTTCCCTGGCGATGGAAGAAGTGACCAAAATCATTCAATGGGCGGAGACTCACTCCTGCCACTTGTCTGCAATCCACATCCCAGGAGTGGAAAACTGGGAAGCAGATTTTCTGAGTCGTCAGACATTTCATCCGGGGGAGTGGGAACTCCATCCGGAAATCTTTGCCCAAATTACTCAATTGTGGGGCATTCCAGACATGGATCTGATGGCCTCTCGTCAGAACTTCAAGGTTCCTTGCTACGGGTCCAGATCCAGGGATCCCAAGGCGACTCTAGTAGATGCACTAGTAGCACCTTGGACCTTCAACCTAGCTTATGTATTCCCACCGTTTCCTCTCATCCCCAGGCTGGTAGCCAGGATCAATCAGGAGAGGGCATCGGTGATCTTGATAGCTCCTGCGTGGCCACGCAGGACTTGGTATGCAGACCTGGTGAATGTCATCGGCTCCACCATGGAAGCTACCTTTGAGACAGGACCTTCTTGTTCAAGGTCCGTTCGAACATCCGAATCTGGCCTCACTCCAACTGACTGCTTGGAGATTGAACGCTTGATTTTATCAAAGCGAGGGTTCTCAGATTCTGTCATTGATACTCTTGTTCAGGCCAGAAAGCCTGTAACTAGAAAAATCTACCATAAAATATGGAAAAAATATATCTGTTGGTGTGAATCTAAAGTATTCCCATGGAACAAGATAAAAATTCCTAAGATTCTATCCTTTCTTCAAGAAGGTTTGGAGAAAGGATTATCTGCAAGTTCCCTGAAGGGACAGATTTCTGCTTTATCTGTTTTACTTCACAAAAAGCTGGCGGCTGTGCCAGATGTTCAAGCTTTTGTTCAGGCTCTGGTTAGAATCAAGCCTGTTTACAAACCTTTGACTCCTCCTTGGAGTCTCAATTTAGTTCTTTCAGTTCTTCAGGGGGTTCCGTTTGAACCCTTACATTCCGTAGATATTAAGTTATTATCTTGGAAAGTTTTGTTTTTGGTTGCAATTTCTTCTGCTAGAAGAGTTTCAGAGTTATCTGCTCTGCAGTGTTCTCCTCCTTATCTGGTGTTCCATGCAGATAAGGTGGTTTTGCGTACTAAACCTGGCTTTCTTCCGAAAGTTGTTTCTAACAAATACATTAACCAGGAGATAGTCGTGCCTTCTTTGTGTCCGAATCCAGTTTCAAAGAAGGAACGTTTGTTGCACAATTTGGATGTAGTTCGGGCTCTAAAATTCTATTTAGATGCTACAAAGGATTTCAGACAAACATCTTCCTTGTTTGTTGTTTATTCTGGTAAAAGGAGAGGTCAAAAAGCAACTTCTACCTCTCTCTCTTTTTGGCTTAAAAGCATCATCAGATTGGCTTATGAGACTGCCCGACGGCAGCCTCCTGAAAGAATCACAGCTCATTCCACTAGGGCTGTGGCTTCCACATGGGCCTTCAAGAACGAGGCTTCTGTTGATCAGATATGTAAGGCAGCGACTTGGTCTTCACTGCACACTTTTACCAAATTTTACAAATTTGATACTTTTGCTTCTTCTGAGGCTATTTTTGGGAGAAAGGTTTTGCAAACCGTGGTGCCTTCCATCTAGGTGACCTGATTTGCTCCCTCCCATCATCCGTGTCCTAAAGCTTTGGTATTGGTTCCCACAAGTAAGGATGACGCCGTGGACCGGACACACCTATGTTGGAGAAAACAGAATTTATGTTTACCTGATAAATTACTTTCTCCAACGGTGTGTCCGGTCCACGGCCCGCCCTGGTTTTTTAATCAGGTCTGATAATTTATTTTCTTTAACTACTGTCACCACGGTATCATATGATTTCTCCTATGCAAATATTCCTCCTTTACGTCGGTCGAATGACTGGGGAAGGCGGAGCCTAGGAGGGATCATGTGACCAGCTTTGCTGGGCTCTTTGCCATTTCCTGTTGGGGAAGAGAATATCCCACAAGTAAGGATGACGCCGTGGACCGGACACACCGTTGGAGAAAGTAATTTATCAGGTAAACATAAATTCTGTTTTTATTTACTCACATTACTGAATAGATATAACGTTTGCTTGAGGTGTATAAAGGTTTATTTCATATTGGTGATAAAACTTTATTCTGGGGCCCAGTTTTTCCACATGGCTGACTAGATTTTGCCGAAGGATAGTTTTTTAAGGCCCTCTCACTGAGTACAGGTTGGGAGGGGCCTATTTTCCATTAGTTTTTGCAGCTTGAAGACATCCAGCTTCCCTGAAGGAGTCCCCTGAACATATAGGACCTCTCTAAGGGGTTTTTGTGCCTTCCAAAGTCGTTGTATGGGCAGGTAGGGCCACAGTAGAGCTGTGGCAGTTTGTTGTGACTGTTTAAAAACGTTTATTGTTTTTTTGATCCGGTTTTGAAACTAAGGGGTTAATCATCCATTTGCAAGTGGGTGCAATGCTCTTTCAGCCTATTATACACACTGTAAAAATTTCGTAAGATTTACTGCTTTTTTCACTGTTTTAGCAGTTTCTGTGATTGTTTTTTTCTCTTAAAGGCACAGTACCGGTTTTATTTTTTGCTTGTTCAGTTAAAGTGTTTTCCAAGCTTGCTGGTCTCATTACTAGTCTGTTTAAACATGTCTGACATAGAGGAAACTCATTGTTCATTATGTTTAGAAGCCATTGTGGAACCCCCTCTTAGAATGTGTACCAAATGCACTGATTTTACTATAGATTACAAAGACCATATTCTGGCTTCAAAAAAATTTATCACCAGAAGAAATTGACAAGGAGGAAATTATGCCGTCCTAACTCTCCCCACGTGTCAGATCCTATAAATCCCGCTCAGGGGATGCCAAGTACATCTAGCGCGCCCATTGCGTATACCTTGCAAGACATGGCGGCAGTTATGAATCATACCCTTACAGAGGTATTATCTAAACTGCCAGGATTGCAAGGAAAGTGAGACCGCTCTGGGACTAGAATAAATACAGAGCTCTCTGACGCTTTAGTAGCTATCTCTGATACACCCTCACACAATTAAGGAAGCTGAAGCAGGGGAGCTTCAATCTGTGGGTGATTTTTCTGATTCAGGGAAGATACTTCAATCTGATTCTGATATGTCTACATTTAAATTTAAGCTTGAACACCTCAGCGTATTGCTCAGGGAGGTTTTAGCAACTCGGGACGACTGACACTATTGTAGTCCCAGAGAAATTTTGTAGATTGGATAAATACTATGCAGTACCTACTTACACTGATGTTTTACCAATCCCTAAAAGGTTTTCTGAAATTATTCCTAAGGAATGGGATAGACCAGGTGTACCGTTCTCTCCCCCTCCTGTTTTTAAAAAGATGTTTCCTATAGACGCCGCTACACTGGACTTATGGCAGACGGTCCCTAAGGTGGAGGGAGCAGTTTCTACTCTAGCTAAGCGTACCACTATCCCTGTCGAGGACAGTTGTGCTTTTCTAGATCCAATGGATAAAAAATTATAGGGAAAATTTTTATTCAACAAGGTTTTATTCTCCAGCCTCTTGCATGCATTGCCCCAGTCACTGCTGCCGCGGCTTTCTGGTTTGAGTCCCTAGAGGAGGCTCTACAGGTTGAAACCCCGTTAGCTTGGTTAAATGAACAACGGCGTCAGAAACAAATGAATTGGCTAGCTTAAGGACCCTAAGCTTGTCAATAATATCTGCCAACAGCTAAAAATGCAGGTTTTGCTATTCAGGCGCGTAGGGCGCTATGGCTCAAATCCTGGTCAGCTGACGTGACTTCAAAGTCTAAACTTCTCAACATTCTCTTCAAAGGACAGATCCTATTCGGGCCTGGACTGAAGGAGATCATTTCTGACATCACTGGAGGAAAAGGTCACGCCCTTCCTCAAGACAGGTCCAACAAATTAAGGACCAAACAGTCTAGTTTTCGGCCCTTTCGAAACTTCAAGAGTGGCGCAGCTTCAACTTCCTCTAACACAAAACAAGAGGGAACTTTTGCCCAGTCTAAGCCGGTCTGGAGACCTAACCAGGCTTGGAACAATAGGAAACAGGCCAAGAAGCCTGCTGCTGCCTCTAAGACAGCATGAAGGAGCAGCCCCCAATCCGGAAACGGATCTAGTAGGGGGCAGACTCTCTCTTCGCCCAGGCTTGGGCAAGAGATGTCCAGGATCCCTGGGTATTGGAAATTGTGTCCAAGGGTTATCTTCTGGAATTCAAAACCTCTCCCCCAAAAGGGAGATTTCATCTCTCACTTTTATCTGCAAACCAGATAAAGAGAAAAGCATTCTTACATTGTGTTCAAGACCTCCTAGTTATGGGAGTGATCCACCCAGTTCCGCAGGAGGAACAGGGACAGGGCTTTTATTCTAATCTATTTGTTGTTCCCAAGAAAGAGGGAGCATTCAGACCAATCTTAGATCTCAAGATCTTAAACAAATTTCTCAGAGTCCCATCCTTCAAGATGGAGACTATTCGAACCATCCTTCCTATGATCCAGGAGGGTCAATACAGGCACTACCAGTTTGTGGCTCTTCCCTTCGGGTTGGCCACGGCACCAAGAATCTTTACAAAGGTTCTAGGGTCCCTTCTAGCGGTCCTAAGGCCGCGGGCTATAGCAGTAGCCCCTTACTCAGACGACATTCTGATACAGGCGTCGACTTTTCAAGTTGCCAGGTCTCACACGGACATTGTTCTGGCATTTCTGAGGTCGCATGGGTGGAAAGTGAACGAAGAAAAAAGTTCTCTATCCCCTCTCACAAGAGTTTCCTTCCTAGGAACTCTGATAGATTCTGTAGAAATGAAGATTTACCTGACAGAGGCCAGGTTGTCAAAACTTCTAAATTCCTGCCGTGTTCTTTATTCTACTTCTCGCCCTTCAGTGGCTAAGTGTTTGGAAGTAATCGGCTTAATGGTAGCGGCAATGGACAGATGCCAGCCTTCTGGGCTGGGGTGCAGTCTGGAACTCCCTGAAGGCTCAGGGCTTGTGGACTCAGGAGGAGACACTCCTTCCGATAAACATTCTGGAACTAAGAGCGATATTCAATGCTCTTCATGCTTGGCCTCAGCTAGCTGCGGTCAGGTTCATCAGTTTTCAGTCGGACAACCTCACGACTGTAGCTTACATCAACCATCAAGGGGGAACAAGGAGTTCCCTAGCAATGTTGGAGGTTTCAAAAATAATTCTATGGGCAGAGGTTCACTCTTGCCATCTATCAGCTATCCATATCCCAGGAGTAGAGAACTGGGAGGCGGATTTTCTAAGTCGGCAGACTTTTCATCCGGGGGAGTGGGAACTCCATCCGAAGGTGTTTGCACAGTTGATTCAACTTTGGGGCAAGCCAGAACTGGATCTCATGGCGTCTCGTCAGAACGCCAAGCTTCCTTGTTACGGGTTCAGGTCCAGGGATCCCAAGGCAGCACTGATAGATGCTCTAGCAGAGCCTTGGTCTTTCAACCTGGCTTATGGGTTTCCACCGTTTCCTCTGCTCCCTCGTCTGATTGCCAAGATCAAGCAGGAGAGAGCTTCTGTGATTTTGATAGCTCCTGCGTGGCCACGCAGGACTTGGTACGCAGATCTGGTAGACATGTCATCCTTTCCACCTTGGACTCTGCCACTGAGGCAGGACCTTCTACTTCAAGGTCCTTTCAAACATCCAAATCTAATTTCTCTGCGTCTGACTGCTTGGAGATTGAACGCTTGATTTTGTCAAAACGTGGTTTTTCCAAGTCTGTCATTGATACCTTAATTCAGGCTCGAAAACCTGTCACCAGGAAAATCTATCATAAGATATGGTGTAAATATCTTCATTGGTGTGAATCCAAGGGTTACTCATGGAGTAAAGTCAGGATTCCCAGGATATTGTCTTTTCTCCCAGAAGGATTGGAGAAGGGATTGTCAGCTAGTTCCTTAAATGGACAGATTTCTGCTCTGTCTATTCTTTTGCACAAGCGTCTGGCGGATGTTCCAGACGTTCGGGCGTTTTGTCAGGCTTTAGTTAGAATCAAGCCTGTGTTTAAACCTGTTGCTCCGCCATGGAGTTTAAATTTAGTTCTTAAAGTTCTTCAAGGGGTTCCGTTTGAACCTCTGCATTCCATAGATATCAAGCTTTTATCTTGGAAAGTTCTGTTCTTGGTAGCCATCTCTTCGGCTCGAAGAGTTTTAGTTATTTGCCTTGCAGTGTGATTCCCCTTATCTGATCTTCCATGCAGATAAGGTAGTTTTGCGTACCAAACCTGGGTTTCTTCCTAAGGTGGTATCTAATAAGAATATCAATCAGGAGATTGTTGTTCTGTCACTGTGTCCTAATCCTTCTTCAAAGAAGGAAAGTCTATTACATAATCTTGACGTGGTTCGTGCTTTAAAGTTTTATTTACAAGCTACTAAGGATTTTCGTCAAACATCGGCATTGTTTGTCTACTCTGGACAGAGAAGAGGCCAAAAGGCTTCAGCAACTTCTTTCTTTTTGGTTAAGAAGTATAATCCGCTTAGCTTATGAGACTGCTGGCCAGCAGCCTCCTGAAAGAATTACAGCTCATTCCACTAGAGCGGTGGCTTCCACATGGGCTTTTAAAAATGAGGCTTCTGTTGAACAGATTTGTAAGGCGGCGACTTGGTCTTCGCTTCATACTTTTTCTAAATTCTACAAATTTGATACTTCTGCTTCTTCGGAGGCTATTTTTGGGAGAAAGGTCTTACAGGCAGTGGTGCCTTCCGTTTAAGCGCCTGCCTTGTCCCTCCCTTCATCCGTGTCCTATAGCTTTGGTATTGGTATCCCACAAGTAATGGATGAATCTGTGGACTGGATACACCTTACAATAGAAAACAAAATTTATGCTTACCTGATAAATTTATTTCTCTTGTGGTGTATCCAGTCCACGGCCCGCCCTGTCATTTTAAGGCAGGTGTTTTTTATTTTTAAACTACAGTCACCACTGCACCCTATAGTTTCTCCTTTCTCTTTCTTGTCTTCGGTCGAATGACTGGAGGTGGCAGTTAGGGAAGGAGCTATATAGACAGCTCTGCTGTGGGTGATCCTCTTGCAGCTTCCTGTTGGGAAGGAGAATATCCCACAAGTAATGGATGAATCCGTGGACTGGATACACCACAAGAGAAATAAATTTATCAGGTAAGCATAAATTTTGTTTTTGCATAACTAACAGTTATATTAATACAAATACACTTTTTACCTCTGTGATTACCTGGTTTTTAAAGGGACACTATACCCAAACATTTTCTTTCATGATTAAGGTAGAGAATACAATTTTAAACATTCCAATATACTTCTATTACGTAATTTGCTTCATTCTTTAGATATACTTTAATGAAGAAATAGCAATGCACACGGTGAACCAATCGCAGGAGGCATCTTTGTGTAGCTACCAATCAGCAGCTACTAAGCATATCTAGATATGCTTTTCAGCAAAGAATATCAAGAGAATGGAGCAAATTAAATAGAAGTAAACTAGAAAGTTGTTTATAATTGTATGCTCTTTCTAAATCATGAAAGAAAAAAAATTGGTTTTCATGTCCCTTTAAATCTCTGCAAATTGCCCCCTTATTTCAGTTCTTTTGACACTTGCTTTTTAGCCAATCAGTGCTGGCTCCTATGTAACTCTACGTGCATTAGCACCATGTTATCTTTATGACACACGTGAACTACTGCCCTCTAGTGGTGAAACACTGTCAAAATGCATTCAGATAGGAGGCAGCCTTCAAGGTCTAAGAAATTAGCATATAGCCTACCTAGGTTTACCTTTAATAAAAATGCCAAGAGAATAAAGCAAAATTGGCGATACAAGTAAATTGGAAAGTTGTTTAAAATTACATGAATCATGAAAGTTTAAATTTGGACTTTACTATCCCATTGACATGTACACGCTCCTGAGCTTACATAGAATTACCCTTCACTTCATATTTAATAAGCATTTTAAAATATGCTTGCACTTGCCACCTAAATGGCGATGTGGAAACACTTTAAACGAACATGGAAGTTTTTTTTTTTTGTTTTTTTTTTGTTTTATCAACAATTTTACTTCATATAAAGCATGAAAATTTGAATTTTTACTTCCATGTTTCTTGTGTGTTTTTTTTTTAATTTAGATTTTTTTGGGGGGGGGGATTATTTGGGACTTAAATCACTGCACTAATGCTTTAAAGGGACACTGAACACACAAAAAAAAATTCGTAGTTCAGGATAGAGCATACAGTTTTAAGCAACTTTCTAATTTACTCCTATTTAATTTTGTTCATTCTCTTGGTATCTTTATTTGAAATGGCAAGAGAACGAAGAAAAATTAATAGGAGTAAATTAGAAAGCTGGTTAAAATTGCATGCTCAATCTGAATTACGAAATTAAAAATTTGGATTCAGTGTCCCTTTAAGTTTTACAATAACTAGACATCCCCCCCCCCCATCCAAACATAAGATTATAAAGGGAAAAGATAGCTTATTTGTGCTTATATACAAAAACGCACAGGTGGCCATGTGTTTATTGTATCATGGCAGCAATTCAAGTAAGTTTTTCATACTTCCATAATACAACCTTCATTTATAAAAATGTATATCTAATCTGAATCAACTACTCAACATATGAACAGTGAAATTTTAATTTCATATACATTTTCAAGTGTCACTAATAGTTAAAACTTTTAAAAATGTAAAAAAGAATCTTGACTTGTAGGAACACTTGATTTGGCTCCTGGGCTATAGTTTGCTTACACCTGTGCTACAGCAGGATCCAATTTTGTTATATTTAGAGCCATTGCTCTTGAAACCTTTTGAAATATACATTGTGGGGTAAGTGCTTCTGCACCTTAAAGAAAATTTGCTGCCTGTCTCATTTTAGCAAGATCCCACATGGGAGCTTGGATGTGTGTTGATGCATTATTTAAAGGGCCATGATACCCAAATGTTTAAATACTTGAAAGTGATGCAGCATAGCTGTAAAAAAGCTGACTAAAAAATATCGCCTGAACATCTCTATGTAAAAAATATATTTTACCTCAAAAGTTCCTCAGTGGCTCCTGGGCTATAGTTTGCTTACACCTGTGCTAGAGCAGGATCCAATTTTGTTATATTTAGAGCCATTGCTCTTGAAACCTTTTGAAATATACATTGTGGGGTAAGTGCTTCTGCACCTTAAAGAAAGTTTGCTGCCTGTCTCATTTTAGCAAGATCCCACATGGGAGCTTGGATGTGTGTTGATGCATTATTTTAAAGGGCCATGATATACATTGTGGGGTAAGTGCTTCTGCACCTTAAAGAAAGTTTGCTGCCTGTCTCATTTTAGCAAGATCCCACATGGGAGCTTGGATGTGTGTTGATGCATTATTTAAAGGGCCATGATACCCAAATGTTTAAATACTTGAAAGTGATGCAGCATAGCTGTAAAAAAGCTGACTAAAAAATATCGCCTGAACATCTCTATGTAAAAAATATATTTTACCTCAAAAGTTCCTCAGTAGCCACATCCCATTGTAAAGGACTTCTAAGCAGCAAATCAGTTTGTCTGTCCCGGGACAGCTAACGGATTGAGCATCGGGAACTTATGTTTCCCTATTCAGTTTAAGGAAGTTTACTATGAATTCTCATGAGATCACAGTGAGAGTTCATGACCTCAGCACTGCTGATGCTGATTGGCTGCTGTTCATTTCTTTTTATTTTCATTTTTTTTTACCTGCAGCTGCACAGTAGCTGAGTAACTTTTTACACAGCACTTACTCTGCTGAGCTGAAGAGATTGTGAGGTAAAATATCTTCCTTTTTTACATAGAGATGCTCTGGTGATATTTTCAGCTTTTTACAGTTATACTGCATTTGTTTCAAGTGATTTAGCATATGAGTATTATGTCCCTTTAAGCTATATGTAAATCTTTTTTTCCTTTTTTAGGAGACATTTAAATTAAAGTGAATGTAAACTCTGCATCATCTCTAAAGTTCTGCGTTATATTAATCTTAAAATAACTTGACTTTCATTCATCATTTTATTTATTTCATCGCAATTACCGTCATTTTCAATGTTTTTATATCGCTCCCGTCGTTATAATCCTCCACCCGGCATTTGCTATCTCTCCTTGTCATTTATAGCCACGATCAGCATAACGAATCACAGCGCTAACCACAGGGGGACCCAACCCCTTTGTGTGTCGTCACTAGTCCGCATTGCGCTTGCGTTACAACATGTTTCCTATAACTTTGTTCACAATTCACGCATGCGCATTTGAATAATTCACGGAGTTCATTGATTCTTGAAATAATATACGGATTGGTAAGTTTAAAAAGGGCTCCGTATTCTACAATCACATACGATTACCAGTATAACTAAAAAGTATGAGCGAAAATGTAAGATATAAGACAGCGGAATCATTGTTTGACGCATGCGCAGTGAGTAACTGAGACGGGAGCGAGCATTGCCACTAAGTAAACAGCGGGTGGGACCGCTGTATACGTAATATTGCATAGAAGGAGGAAGTGGAGAGTGGGAGGAGCAGGTATAGTGAAAATACGCTATTTACAAATGCTGATAAAAATTAAATTACACCTTTGATTAAAAAATAAAAGTGGCGGTATGATTAATATACTTATTCTCTATATATGTATAATTTCATAACAGTGAAAATTGACAATCACTTTAATTATACTTATTTTGGATTGAAAAGTTGTTGTTTTTTTTTGTTTTGTTTTTTTAACTAGATCCTTTTTTTGTCTTCTAGATTCTTAAACCCGCAGAGAAAAAGAAGCCTAATGCAAGCAGACCTGTAACACCGCCACGAGGCATGATCACCAAACAAGCAAAGAAATGAGCCTCACTTTGCCTGCTTGGACTTGTATAATAGTATATAATCCCCTCTTTATTTTATATTTTTGAGAGATCGTGTAATATGTACTGGTCAGTTCCATCAAATTTAAATGTTTGTGACTCGTCTGGCTTTATTTTTTTTTTCCCCAAACCCAAAACCGCATTTGTACATTTTAGATCTTAAAAATTGGTTTCCCTTATGCCAGTGTTACTGTACACTCCAGAACTTTACTACTCTCACAACTTTGTACAATCCACATTAATTGTAAATGCTTGTTTTACTACTTTTTAGTACTGAAAGTTGGCACTCATGAGCTGGTGGGACTAGGAATGTCACTGCTATAATTTACATTTTGTTTATACAAACCACTGTGAACTTTTTTTAAATGTTTTTAAAGGGATTTTCTTTTAATGTCATGTTAACACTTGTATAGATGTTGATATTAGAAGAAACTTCCATAACTTTGCCAGCATCACTGGTTTGATGTATATTTAATTAAAGCACATTTCCCGTACTGTATACTTTCAATGACAATTAAAGCCATTATTTTACCTTTTGTGTTCTACTTAATAACCTTTGTATTTGCATCAGTGTATTGCTCATGTCTTCCAGAGATGAGGCAGAATCTGTAGTGTTTGCATGTTTAATAAAATAGAGTGAGAATGGTTATTAGCACTTCTGAATGTCTAAGGGTTGGATTTTTTATATAATATCTAAGGCATAATTACTACTCATGAAAATTTAAAACATGCCAAAGGTGTTGCCCAATGTTTACCTATCTTTACAGGATTTTTTTTTTTAAATAAAGAAGTTTGTTTGAGTCGTATGTACAGTATTTTTATTTAAACCTATGCAAACAAACTATTTTTTAGCATTGATTTTCTTTGCAGTACATTTGCTGTGTAAAATAGGAAAGTAATTTGTAGTGACCCAAAACCATTTGGTTACTTAATTTATCTATTTAAAAATGATTGGTATTGTAAAATCATACACAGGAAAAAAACTTGTACAATAAAGATACAGTAGCAATGAAGCAGTGTAGTCTTCCCTGTACATGACAGTATGTAATTTCATAAGGTGGTGAGAGTCCACAAGCCTTGACATATGCGATTAAACTCCAATCCACCAGGAGACGGGCAAAAATTACCCAACATACCAAGAGTTTTAATCTGTCCTAGTTCCCTGTTCACTTCAGTCTTAATTTTTGCCTCCATGGGATATAGGTGAAACTTGATGCTCCATGATTATTTTTTTAGTGAGAGGGGTGCTCAAACTGCTGTGAGACCCATTATCCCTTCACATGACCAATAATAGGACAGAGTAGTGTAAGGAGTTCGGTGACAGGCAAGTGAAAAACTTCCTCAGGAGAATTTTTCTCACTGCCTATGGCTGGGACTGGCCCTGCAACCACCTTTGTTTGCCTCATCGGGGGTACCTCCTATCTTAAATCCTGAGTTAGTTTTATCTAACTAGGATGGATTATTTTACGCAGTACATGATTCCTGCATCTGGGTAAGTAGAGTAAGTGTTTTCAGGTAAGTTTCTCTGTTATACGCACACAACTCGCAGGCTTCTTAGTAGGTACAGTCTTTATTGTATATCAGGGCCAGGGGACACAACAGTTATTAAGTACACCATTGCTGACGTGACATGTTTTTATGGGGCTTATATGTATAAACACATTATCTTGGCCCTCCTGGTAATACCAGCGAGCCACCTTCTCCAGATGGATGTGGACAGTACCGTCCACTCCTTTAGTTACCTAATAAAGGTAGCTATGAGACATCACCCCCTTCCTCCTCGTAGTTCTGTCCAGCCTGCAGGGTGGACACGGCTAGGTGTCCCACTCAGTTTTATTTTTCTCTTGTTAAGTGTATCCAGTCCACGGATCATCCATTACTTATGGGATATTAACTCCTCCCCAACAGGAAGTGCAAGAGGATTCACCCAGCAGAGCTGCTATATAGCTCCTCCCCTAACTGCCATTACCAGTCATTCTCTTGCACCCAACGAATAGATAGGATGTGTGAGAGGACTTTGGTGATTATACTTAGTTTCATACCTTCAATCAAAAGTTTGTTATTTTATAATAGCACCGGAGTGTGTTATTCCTTCTCTGGTAGAATTTGAAGAAGAATCTACCTGAGTTTTTCTATGATTTTAGCCGGAGTAGTTAAGATCATATTGCTGTTTCTCGGCCATCTGAGGAGAGGTAAACTTCAGATCAGGGGACAGCGGGCAGATTAATCTGCAAAGAGGTATGTAGCAGCTTATTATTTTCTGACAATGGAATTGATGAGAAAATTCTGCCATACCGATATAATGTAAACTCAGCCTTAAATGCAGTAGCAGCAACTGGTATCAGGCTGTCATGTATGTATATTTTACACTTCAGTATTCTGGGGAATGGCACTTCACTGGAATTATACTGTATGCATAAAACTTTAGCCTAATTTGCAGGGACTAGCAACAGGCTTTTTAATAACACTCAATTTATTAATGTTAAACGTTTTTTGCTGGCATGTAAAATAGTTTAATTTTCTGAGGTACTGGGTGAAAAAATGTTTTGGGCACTATTTTTTTCCACTTGGCAGTCGTTTTATTTAATTTATGACAGTTTACTGATCTCTCTCACTGTTATGTGTGAGGGGGAGGGGCCTTTTTTGGCGCTTTTGCTACGCATCAAAAAATTCAGTCAGAGAAGTTTGTCTTCCCTGCATGATCCGGTTCATCTCTACAGAACTCAGGGGTCTTCAAAACTTGTTTTGAGGGAGGTAATCACTCACAGCAGAGCTGTGAGATTGTAGTTGACTGTGATAAAAAAACGTTTATTTCTGTATTTTTTTTTCTGCTATCAGGGTTAGTTATCCTTTGCTAATGGGAGCAATCCTTTGCTAAAATTGTGTTTTTTACAAAGATTTGATGCTATAACTTTTCAGTTTATTAATTTTCAACTGTCATAACTTTTTCTGTGCTTCTTATAGGCACAGTACGTTTTCATATTATAGTAAATTACTTGAAAAGTATTTCCAAGTTGCTAGTTTATTTGCTAGTGTGTTAAACATGTCTGATTCAGAGGAAGATATCTGTGCTATATGTGCTAAAGCCAAAGTGGAGCCCAATAGAAATTTATGTACTAACTGTATTGATGCTACTTTAAATAAAAGTCAATCTGTACAAATTGAACATATTTCACCAAACAACGAGGGGAGAGTTATGCCGACTAACTCGCCTCACGTGTCAGTACCTGCATCTCCCGCTCGGGAGGTGCGTGATATTGTAGCGCCGAGTACATCTGGGCGGCCATTACAAATCACATTACAGGATATGGCTACTGTTATGACTGAAGTTTTGGCTAAATTACCAGAACTAAGAGGTAAGCGTGATCACTCTGGGGTGAGAACAGAGTGCGCTGATAATATTAGGGCCATGTCAGACACTGCGTCACAATTTGCAGAACATGAGGACGGAGAGCTTCATTTGCGGGTGACGGTTCTGATCCAAACAAACTGGATTCAGATATTTCAAATTTTAAATTTAAGCTGGAAAACCTCCGTGTATTACTAGGGGAGGTGTTAGCGGCTCTGAATGATTGTAACACAGTTGCAATACCAGAGAAAATGTGTAGGTTGGATAAATATTTTGCGGTACCGGCGAGTACTGACGTTTTTCCTATACCTAAGAGACTTACTGAAATTGTTACTAAGGAGTGGGATAGACCCGGTGTGCCGTTCTCACCCCCTCCGATATTTAGAAAGATGTTTCCAATAGACGCCACCACACGGGACTTATGGCAAACGGTCCCTAAGGTGGAGGGAGCAGTTTCTACTTTAGCTAAGCGTACCACTATCCCGGTGGAGGATAGCTGTGCCTTTTCAGATCCAATGGATAAAAAGTTAGAGGGTTACCTTAAGAAAATGTTTGTTCAACAAGGTTTTATATTGCAACCTCTTGCATGCATTGCGCCTGTCACGGCTGCAGCAGCATTTTGGTTTGAGTCTCTGGAAGAGACACTTGAATCAGCTCCATTAGATGAGATTACACACAAGCTTAAAGCCCTTAAGTTAGCTAACTCATTTATTTCAGATGCCGTAGTACATTTAACTAAACTTACGGCTAAGAATTCCGGATTCGCCATTCAGGCACGCAGAGCACTGTGGCTAAAATCCTGGTCAGCTGACGTTACTTCTAAATCTAAATTGCTTAATATACCTTTCAAAGGGCAGACCTTATTCGGGCCCGGGTTGAAAGAAATTATTGCTGACATTACAGGAGGTAAAGGCCATGCCCTGCCTCAAGACAGAGCCAAACCTAAGGCTAGACAGTCTAATTTTCGTTCCTTTCGTAATTTCAAAGCAGGAGCAGCATCAACTTCCTCTGCACCAAAACAGGAAGGAGCTGTTGCTCGCTACAGACAAGGCTGGAGACCTAACCAGTCCTGGAACAAGGGCAAGCAGGCCAGGAAACCTGCTGCTGCCTCTAAGACAGCATGAATCGAGGGCCCCCGATCCGGGAACGGATCTAGTGGGGGGCAGACTTTCTCTCTTCGCCCAGGCTTGGGCAAGAGATGTCCAGGATCCCTGGGCGTTAGAGATCATATCTCAGGGATACCTTCTAGACTTCAAATTCTCTCCCACAAGAGGGAGATTTCATCTGTCAAGGTTGTCAACAAACCAAATAAAGAAAGAGGCGTTTCTACGCTGCGTACAAGATCTTTTATTAATGGGAGTGATCCATCCGGTTCCGCGGTCGGAACAAGGACAAGGGTTTTACTCAAATCTGTTTGTGGTTCCCAAAAAAGAGGGAACTTTCAGGCCAATCTTGGATTTAAAGATCCTAAACAAATTCCTAAGAGTTCCATCGTTCAAAATGGAAACTATTCGGACAATTTTACCCATGATCCAAAAGGGTCAGTACATGACCACAGTGGATTTAAAGGATGCTTACCTTCACATACCGATTCACAAAGATCATTACCGGTATCTAAGGTTTGCCTTTCTAGACAGGCATTACCAGTTTGTAGCTCTTCCATTCGGATTGGCTACGGCTCAGAGAATCTTCACAAAGGTTCTGGGTGCTCTTCTGGCGGTACTAAGACCGCGAGGAATTGCGGTAGCTCCGTACCTAGACGACATTCTGATACAAGCTTCAAGCTTTCAAACTGCCAAGTCTCATACAGAGTTAGTACTGGCATTTCTAAGGTCGCATGGATGGAAGGTGAATGAAAAGAAGAGTTCTCTCTTTCCACTCACAAGAGTTCCCTTCTTGGGGACTCTTATAGATTCTGTAGAAATGAAGATTTACCTGACAGAAGACAGGTTAACAAAGCTTCAAAATGCATGCCGTGTCCTTCATTCCATTCAACACCCGTCAGTAGCTCAATGCATGGAGGTGATCGGCTTAATGGTAGCAGCAATGGACATAGTACCCTTTGCACGCCTACATCTCAGACCGCTGCAATTGTGCATGCTAAGTCAGTGGAATGGGGATTACTCAGACTTGTCCCCTACTCTGAATCTGGATCAAGAGACCAGAAATTCTCTTCTATGGTGGCTTTCTCGGCCACATCTGTCCAGGGGGATGCCATTCAGCAGGCCGGACTGGACAATTGTAACAACAGACGCCAGCCTACTAGGTTGGGGCGCTGTCTGGAATTCTCTGAAGGCTCAGGGACAATGGAATCAGGAGGAGAGTCTCCTACCAATAAACATTCTGGAATTGAGAGCAGTTCTCAATGCCCTTCTGGCTTGGCCCCAGTTAACAACTCGGGGGTTCATCAGGTTTCAGTCGGACAACATCACGACTGTAGCTTACATCAACCATCCGGGAGGGACAAGAAGCTCCCTAGCAATGATGGAAGTATCAAAGATAATTCGCTGGGCAGAGTCTCACTCTTGCCACCTGTCAGCAATCCACATCCCGGGAGTGGAGAACTGGGAGGCGGATTTCTTAAGTCGTCAGACTTTTCATCCGGGGGAGTGGGAACTTCATCCGGAGGTCTTTGCCCAAATACTTCGACGTTGGGGCAAACCAGAGATAGATCTCATGGCGTCTCGACAGAACGCCAAGCTTCCTCGTTACGGGTCCAGATCCAGGGATCCGGGAGCGGTTCTGATAGATGCTTTGACAGCACCTTGGACCTTCGGGATGGCTTATGTGTTTCCACCCTTCCCGATGCTTCCTCGATTGATTGCCAGAATCAAACAGGAGAGAGCATCAGTGATTCTAATAGCGCCTGCATGGCCACGCAGGACTTGGTATGCAGATCTAGTGGACATGTCATCCTGTCCACCTTGGTCGCTACCTCTGAAACAGGACCTTCTGATCCAGGGTCCCTTCAAACATCAAAATCTAATTTCTCTGAAGCTGACTGCTTGGAAATTGAACGCTTGATTTTATCAAAACGTGGTTTTTCTGAGTCAGTTATTGATACCTTAATACAGGCTAGGAAGCCTGTTACCAGAAAGATTTACCATAAGATATGGCGCAAATACTTATATTGGTGCGAATCCAAGAGTTACTCATGGAGTAAGGTTAGGATTCCGAGGATATTGTCTTTTCTACAAGAAGGTTTAGAAAAGGGTTTATCCGCTAGTTCCTTAAAGGGACAGATTTCAGCTCTGTCCATTCTTTTACACAAACGTCTGTCAGAAGTTCCGGACGTTCAAGCTTTTTGTCAGGCTTTAGCTAGGATCAAGCCTGTGTTTAAAACTGTTGCTCCACCATGGAGTTTGAACTTAGTTCTTAATGTTTTACAGGGGGTTCCGTTTGAACCCCTTCATTCCATTGATATCAAGTTGTTATCTTGGAAAGTTCTGTTTTTAATGGCGATTTCCTCGGCTCGAAGAGTCTCTGAGTTATCTGCCTTACATTGTGATTCTCCTTATCTGATTTTTCATTCAGACAAGGTAGTTCTGCGTACTAAACCTGGGTTCCTACCTAAGGTGGTCACTAACAGGAATATCAATCAAGAGATTGTGGTTCCATCTTTGTGTCCTAATCCTCCTTCGAAAAAGGAACGTCTGCTACACAATCTAGATGTAGTCCGTGCCCTGAAATTTTATCTACAGGCAACTAAGGATTTTCGACAAACGTCTTCCCTGTTTGTCGTTTATTCTGGTCAGAGGAGAGGTCAAAAAGCTTTGGCTACCTCTCTCTCCTTTTGGCTTCGTAGCATAATACGGTTAGCCTATGAAACTGCTGGACAGCAGCCTCCTGAAAGAATTACAGCACATTCTACTAGAGCTGTGCCTTCCACTTGGGCCTTTAAGAATGAGGCTTCTGTTGAACAGATTTGCAAGGCTGCAACTTGGTCTTCTCTTCATACTTTTTACAAATTTTACAAATTTGACACTTTTGCTTCTTCGGAGGCTGTTTTTGGGAGAAAGGTTCTTCAGGCAGTGGTTCCTTCCGTATAAAGAGCCTGCCTGTCCCTCCCGTCATCCGTGTACTTTAGCTTTGGTATTGGTATCCCATAAGTAATGGATGATCCGTGGACTGGATACACTTAACAAGAGAAAACATAATTTATGCTTACCTGATAAATTTATTTCTCTTGTAGTGTATCCAGTCCACGGCCCGCCCTGTCACTTTAAGGCAGGTAATTTTTCCATTAAACTACAGTCACCACTGCACCCTATGGTTTTCCTTTCTCTGCATGTTTTCGGTCGAATGACTGGTAATGGCAGTTAGGGGAGGAGCTATATAGCAGCTCTGCTGGGTGAATCCTCTTGCACTTCCTGTTGGGGAGGAGTTAATATCCCATAAGTAATGGATGATCCGTGGACTGGATACACTACAAGAGAAATAAATTTATCAGGTAAGCATAAATTATGTTTTTTTGGTTGGCCATAGGCTGTTACCCTTGTTCTGGCTTGCCTTGTAGCCGATTTAGCTACTTAGGCACCATAATTCCTTTGACTCTGGTCCGTTCCCTACGGTTTCTTTGTGGGGGCTGCCATGTTTCAGTGATGTCATAGGCAAGGGACTTTGCAGGGCTTGCGTTTCAAACCATTTTTAAAACCTGCGCACGCAAGGGTGTGCTCCCATTTATGTGTCAGATTGCATGCCCCCCCACATCTCGCCTTTAATTGCAAATCTGCTTTTCTTTTTCGCACCATAAAATGCAACTTTTACTAATGCATGTCTGTCAATGCATCTATATCGCTCAAGTCATATCACATACATGCGACTTTTAGCATGTTTGTGCTTTAAACGTCCTTTGCAGCGCTATATAAAGGGGGCATATTTTTTTTCCTCAAAAAGCTTGCCTTGAGGGGGTAATAGTTATTATTACTGTCCCTAAGCTGCAATAGGAACTTGGCTTTGGTAGAAAGATGTCCAACAGACTAAGTGTGCTTATTGTAAAACAACTGAAGTAGCATCTTCAGCTCATTTGTGGCTCATGCTTAGAATTCTTATTGCATACCGATCAATCTGTGTGTACTAATACACCTGTCACCTCCTTACAGGTGGATGCAGATTGCATTAATGAAAAACTTTGCTTCTACACTACCGCTTTCAAATAAGTGAAAAAGATCAGTTCAAATTTTACCTTCTACTAGTTATACAAGTACTGACCTACAAAATATTGAAGTATCTTTGAATGATGATTCCTCTAGCAGTGAGGCTCCCTCATCGTATGTAGAACATGATAATTCGTCCTTTTCCTTCCTAAGATATGGAGAGTCCACGGCTTCATTCCTTACTGTTGGGAAATACAACACCTGGCCACCAGTAGGAGGCAGACACCCCAGCCAAAGTCTTAAATATCCCTCCCACTAACTCATTACCCCAGTCATTCTTTGCCTTTCGTCACGTTAGGAGGTGGCAGAGATGTGTCTGAAGATTAGGAGAGTCCTGAAAAAGGGTATATGCCCTTTGAGATAGGACTGGAGTTTTAAGTAGTCATGTCAACCTCTCAGTGAGAGTATTGATGAAAATTAGAGTCTGGAGATGCAGGGAAAGTTTTTTTTTTTTTTTTTTTTTTTTTTGTTTTGTTGTTTTTTGTTTTTTTCTCTGCAAAACCATCCAGACTACTGCTAACAGCTCCTAAGCAATCAGTGTTGACGAGTTTCACTGCCTGCTTTGTCACTCAAGTCCATGTCAGGAGCGCTGCTATAAAACTGTCACACTTGAGGCTGTGTAATGTTCCAAAGCATGTATCCTGGAGGTAAGATTGTTTCAATTTCTTTCTAATGGCAGAGTGAGTCCACGGATCATCATAATTACTGTTGGGAATATCACTCCTGACCAGCAGGAGGTGGCAAAGAGCACCACAGCAAATCTGTTAAATACCACTCCCTTGCCCACAACCCCCAGTCATTCTGTTTGTTTTATATCCGTTGCAAGGAGGTGGTAAAGTTAGGTGTCTGATTCTTCAATCAGAGTTTATTTTTTTTTATTTATTTTTTTAATCAAAAGTTAAGGTATTTTAGCAAAATCATGTTCAAACATAGACAAGAACACAAGTTATTTCAGACTGAACATAGCTTATAGCAGTAGTAAATCATAATAGACATTAATATCCTATCGTATGACTAGCATACCTCGGGTACATACAATACAAGATTTACGTTGATACCTTATTCTTTGATGAGATGCCATTTTAGTATCTCTTTATCTTGGTATTCTGACTATTAGTATGATACCATTAGTAGACATATGTAGAGTGATTAACACTAATGAGAGATACAACTGACCCCATGAGATGTGTAATACTGCTTTGAATAGAGCAATAATGGGGTAGATATATAATATAAGGAAGTGAGGAATATTAAAATACTAATTACCTCTCCTGACATAACAGGTAACTCATGTACCCAATGTGACGTATAATATAAACGAGAAAAAATTAGTATTACTCGGCAGGTTAGTACCGCTGTAAAATTCACCAGAATGGGTGAATAAGAATATGAGTAAGGGAGGAGGTTGTATGCATAATAACTATATAATAATATAGATGTAGGGAATCGAAACCTTCCAACAAAAGTATAAATGTGTTGCAGTCCCAAATACAATTTTGGCATTACATATCTTTCCCTTCACAAAGAATAAGGGATTACATCCTCTATTAACTAGGAGCATGAGTTAAACTGTTAAGGCACTATACGGATAGTAGATATACACTGCATATGAAAGTTCAAGTCTACATAAACCCAACTGAAGTCGCAACTCCAATGCCCTAGGGCTTCTATACATAAAGGCTCTATTATTAGAGAGGTAGAGTAAAAGGGCAGACCCAATTAAAATAGCTAAAAACCTTTTCTCATCTTCCCTAGTGGCTACCCCAAGGGGCAACTGGACTGCGGCGATGTCTATGGGGTGTAATGTATTTAAGCTAGCAAACCTTTCCAACTCTCGCCGGCTGAGAGGAGGAAGTAGGAACCCCATATGAGAACGACAGCTGTTGTGGACAAAAGTTAATATAAAACGTGTCATGGTGTAATTCTAACATGTAAATTACACTTTTTGTCCGGACGTGTAGCAGACATACATATAACGAATATCAAACATAATGAAGCTTACCACAAGGTCTAAACCCCCAAATTTTGTTGACATGAAGCTATTAGCCTATTGCACTAAATCCAGTCTAACAGGCAGAAATATAATGTAGGTACAGTATTATAGTAAGCAGTATGTGCAGCATTCTTACGTAAGATATAATTGGTGGTATCGAATTCAGTCCCCTCATTAAGTTATAGAGCAACTCCCTCTACTATCTAAACATCCTAAAGTATATGTAAAGCCTCCACAAGCAGAACATTGTTACATAAATACTATCGGTATAATGACAGCCTATATTGTAGAAGTGAACACCGGGTCTCACCACTACAGGACTAAAAATAAAATAGGAGCCTAATGTAACTGCAAATAACTAATTACATAGGGAATACACACCTAAATCAAACAGAAATTTTAATATTCCTAGACATAGTGACTATAAACGTTCCTGCAGTCTACTACATCCAATATGAGGGTGCAACCAAAATGTCAACCTATGCCCTCCTTTATGGAGCATAGGTCACAGTCAATAGGGCTTATCTGTCTCTTAAGTTTCCATGGCACTTCACACAATCCTAGAGGCCAGATGCTGATATTGTGTAACGCTATGGCGCAGGGAGATTGAAGGAGGCTGAAGTATGACACGCTGTAGCTCTGTTCAAATATGGCAACCATGTTGTGGGCCTCCACACTCCCGGAAAACAGACATGCCAAGAGTGCGTCAGAGCTCAGGTGAGTGATATAGGAGACTGGGAACATACACCCGATGTGCTGAATCTCTGTGTCCTTGTGCCATGTGAATTGAAGCAGACGGTCCGCTGCAACTACAGACTGACCCTCACTGAGCTCAAACATGGCCGGATGCGGTAAGATCCCCGCTTAGGGCTCAAAGGTATCTGAGGGTGTCTCGTTCTGACTGGATCCTCCACGGTCTCCGTCACTACTGCAAATTGATACTTCAATGTTAGGCCTAACAAGGCAGTCCCCTTTAGCTGTACTGCATACCCCGAGGAGATCCTCAAAATAGGCATCCACCTTAGAGTCTAGATTGTTGAGTAGGGACTGCAGTGTAGTGTAACAGCGCTCCATATTCAAGGCCATGCGTCCTGGGCCCTATAATCACAAAACCTCCGGTTATGGCAGTTATTGGAACTTCAAGAGTACCAAACGGCTTCAGATCAGACTAAGAGCTGTTAGGAGGCTATTGTGAGAATTATTCAGCAGATTATAAGCAGTAGATTAGACTCTTCAGTACACTATTTGTCAGAGCTCCACTTTTTAGCGACCATCCATATTGGCAGTTGGCTCCTCCCCCCCAGAGTTTATTTTTAAAGCAGATCAAGTTTGCTTTGATCTTTTTCTGGGGTCTAGTCGTAGTCCATATCAATCTCTTCAGTAGAGCATTGGTGGCTTACTCAGTCTTTCATTTTCTTTCATGTAATTGGCAAGAGTCCATGAACTAGTGACGTATGGGATATACAGTCCTACCAGGAGGGGCAAAGTTTCCCAAACCTCAAAATGCTTATAAATACACCACTCACCACACCCACAATTCAGTTTTACAAACTTTGCTTCCTATGGAGGTGGTGAAGTAAGTTTGTGCTAAGATTTCTATGTTGATATGCGCTTCTCAGCTTTTTTTGAAGCCCGATTCCTCTGAGTACAGTGAATGTCAGAGGGATGTGAAGGGAGTATCACCTATTGAATGCAATGGTTTTCTTTCATGTAATTAACAAGAGTCCATGAGCTAGTGACGTATGGGATATACATTCCCACCAGGAGGGGCAAAGTTTCCCAAACCTTAAAATGCCTATAAATACACCCCTCACCACACCCACAAATCAGTTTTACAAACTTTGCCTCCAAGGGAGGTGGTGAAGTAAGTTTGTGCTAGATTCTACGTTGATATGCGCTCCGCAGCAAGTTGGAGCCCGGTTTTCCTCTCAGCGTGCAGTGAATGTCAGAGGGATGTGAGGAGAGTATTGCCTATTGAATGCAGTGATCTCCTTCTACGGGGTCTATTTCATAAGGTTCTCTGTTATCGGTCGTAGAGATTCATCTCTTACCTCCCTTTTCAGATCGACGATATACTCTTATATTTACCATTTCCTCTACTGATTCTCGTTTCAGTACTGGTTTGGCTTTCTACAAACATGTAGATGAGTGTCCTGGGGTAAGTAAGTCTTATTTTCTGTGACACTCTAAGCTATGGTTGGGCACTTTATTTATAAAGTTCTAAATATATGTATTCAAACATTTATTTGCCTTGACTCAGAATGTTCAACTTTCCTTATTTCCAGACAGTCAGTTTCATATTTGGGATTATGCTTTAAATTATCATATTTTTTCTTACCTCAAAAATTTGACTTTTTTCCCTGTGGGCTGTTAGGCTCGCGGGGGCTGAAAATGCTTCATTTTATTGTGTCATTCTTGGCGCGGACTTTTTTGGCGCAAAAATTCTTTTCCGTTTCCGGCGTCATACGTGTCGCCGGAAGTTGCGTCATTTTTGACGTTATTTTGCGCCAAAAATGTCGGCGTTCCGGATGTGGCGTCATTTTTGGCGCCAAAAGCATTTAGGCGCCAAATAATGTGGGCGTCTTATTTGGCGCCAAAAAATATGGGCGTCGCTTTTGTCTCCACATTATTTCAGTCTCATTTTTCATTTGCTTCTGGTTGCTAGAAGCTTGATGTTTGGCATTTTTTTCCCATTCCTGAAACTGTCTTATAAGGAATTTGATCTATTTTGCTTTATATGTTGTTTTTTCTCTTACATATTGCAAGATGTCTCACGTTGCATCTGAGCCAGAAGATACTACAGGAAAACCACTGCCTGCTGGATCTACCAAAGCTAAGTGTATCTGCTGTAAACTTTTGGTAGCTATTCCTCCAGCTGTTGTTTGTAATAATTGTCATGACAAACTTGTTAAAGCAGATAATATTTCCTTTAGTGATGTACCATTGCCTGTTGCAGTTCCCTCAACATCTAAGGTGCAGAATGTTCCTGATAACATAAGAGATTTTGTTTCTGAATCCATAAAGAAGGCTTTGTCTGTTATTTCTCCTTCTAGTAAACGTAAAAAGTCTTTTAAATCTTCTCTCTCTACAGATGAATTTTTAAATGAACACCATCATTCTGATTCTTTGGACTCTTCTGGTTCAGAGGATTCTGTCTCAGAGATTGATGCTGATAAATCTTCATATTTATTTAAGATGGAATTTATTCGCTCTTTACTTAAAGAAGTACTAATTGCTTTAGAAATAGAGGATTCTAGTCCTCTTGATACTAATTCTATACGTTTGGATAAGGTTTTTAAAGCTCCTGCGGTTATTCCAGAAGTCTTTCCTGTTCCTAATGCTATTTCTGCAGTAATTGCTAAGGAATGGGATAAATTGGGTAATTCATTTACTCCTTCTAAACGTTTTAAGCAATTATATCCTGTTCCGCCTGACAGGTTAGAATTTTGGGACAAAATCCCTAAAGTTGATGGGGCTATTTCTACCCTTGCTAAACGTACTACCATTCCTACGTCAGATGGTACCTCGTTTAAAGATCCTTTAGATAGAAAAATTGAATCTTTTCTAAGAAAAGCTTATCTATGTTCAGGTAATCTTCTTAGACCTGCTATATCATTGGCTGATGTTGCTGCAGCTTCAACTTTTTGGTTGGAAACTCTAGCGCAACAAGTAACAAATCGTGATTCTCATGATATTATTATTCTTCTCCAGCATGCTAATAATTTCATCTGTGATGCCATTTTTGATATTATTAGAGTTGATGTTAGATTTATGTCTCTGGCTATCTTAGCCAGAAGAGCTTTATGGCTTAAGACTTGGAATGCTGATATGGCTTCTAAATCAACTCTACTTTCCATTTCTTTCCAGGGAAACAAATTATTTGGTTCTCAGTTGGATTCTATTATTTCAACTGTTACTGGTGGGAAAGGAACTTTTTTACCACAGGATAAAAAGTCTAAAGGTAAAAACAGGGCTAACAATCGTTTTCGTTCCTTTCGTTTCAACAAAGAACAAAAGCCTGATCCTTCGTCCTCAGGAGCAGTTTCAGTTTGGAAACCATCTCCAGTCTGGAATAAATCCAAGCCTGCTAGAAAGGCAAAGCCTGCTTCTAAGTTCACATGAAGGTACGGCCCTCATTCCAGTTCAGCTGGTAGGGGGCAGGTTACGTTTTTTCAAAGAAATTTGGATCAATTCTGTTCACAATCTTTGGATTCAGAACATTGTTTCAGAAGGGTACAGAATTGGTTTCAAGATGAGACCTCCTGCAAAGAGATTTTTTCTTTCCCATGTCCCAGTAAATCCAGTGAAAGCTCAAGCATTTCTGAATTGTGTTTCAGATCTAGAGTTGGCTGGAGTAATTATGCCAGTTCCAGTTCCGGAACAGGGGATGGGGTTTTATTCAAATCTCTTCATTGTACCAAAGAAGGAGAATTCCTTCAGACCAGTTCTGGATCTAAAATTATTGAATCGTTATGTAAGGATACCAACGTTCAAGATGGTAACTGTAAGGACTATATTGCCTTTTGTTCAGCAAGGGAATTATATGTCCACAATAGATTTACAGGATGCATATCTGCATATTCCAATTCATCCAGATCATTATCAGTTCCTGAGATTCTCTTTTCTAGACAAGCATTACCAATTTGTGGCTCTACCGTTTGGCCTTGCTACAGCTCCAAGAATTTTCACAAAGATTCTCGGTGCCCTTCTGTCTGTAATCAGAGAACAGGGTATTGTGGTATTTCCTTATTTGGACGATATCTTGGTACTTGCTCCGTCTTTACATTTAGCAGAGTCTCATACGAATCGACTTGTGTTGTTTCTTCAAGATCATGGTTGGAGGATCAATTTACCAAAAAGTTCTTTGATTCCTCAAACAAGGGTAACCTTTCTGGGTTTACAGATAGATTCAGTGTCCATGACTTTGTCTTTAACAGACAAGAGACGTCTAAAATTGATTACAGCCTGTCGAAACCTTCAGTCTCAATCATTCCCTTCGGTAGCCTTATGCATGGAAATTCTAGGTCTTATGACTGCTGCATCGGACGCGATCCCCTTTGCTCGTTTTCACATGCGACCTCTTCAGCTCTGTATGCTGAACCAATGGTGCAGGGATTACACGAAGATATATCAATTAATATCTTTAAAACCGATTGTTCGGCACTCTCTAACGTGGTGGACAGATCACCATCGTTTAATTCAGGGGGCTTCTTTTGTTCTTCCGACCTGGACTGTAATTTCAACAGATGCAAGTCTCACAGGTTGGGGAGCTGTGTGGGGATCTCTGACGGCACAAGGAGTTTGGGAATCTCAGGAGGTGAGATTACCGATCAATATCTTGGAACTCCGTGCAGTTTTCAGAGCTCTTCAGTTTTGGCCTCTTCTGAAGAGAGAATCGTTCATTTGTTTTCAGACAGACAATGTCACAACTGTGGCATACATCAATCATCAAGGAGGGACTCACAGTCCTCTGGCTATGAAAGAAGTATCTCGAATTTTGGTTTGGGCGGAATCCAGCTCCTGTCTAATCTCTGCGGTTCATATCCCAGGTGTAGACAATTGGGAAGCGGATTATCTCAGTCGCCAAACGTTGCATCCGGGCGAATGGTCTCTTCACCCAGAGGTATTTCTTCAGATTGTTCAATTGTGGGGGCTTCCAGAGATAGATCTGATGGCCTCTCATCTAAACAAGAAACTTCCCAGGTATCTGTCCAGATCCCGGGATCCTCAGGCGGAGGCAGTGGATGCATTATCACTTCCTTGGAAGTATCATCCTGCCTATATCTTTCCGCCTCTAGTTCTTCTTCCAAGAGTAATCTCCAAGATTCTGAGGGAATGCTCGTTTGTTCTGCTAATAGCTCCGGCATGGCCTCACAGGTTTTGGTATGCGGATCTTGTCCGGATGGCATCTTGCCAGCCATGGACTCTTCCGTTAAGACCAGACCTTCTGTCACAAGGTCCTTTTTTCCATCCGGATCTGAAATCCTTAAATTTAAAGGTATGGAGATTGAACGCTTGATTCTTGGTCATAGAGGTTTCTCTGACTCCGTGATTAATACTATGTTACAGGCTCGTAAATCTGTATCTCGAGAGATATATTATAGAGTCTGGAAGACTTATATTTCTTGGTGTCTTTCTCATCATTTTTCTTGGCATTCTTTTAGAATACCGAGAATTTTACAGTTTCTTCAGGATGGTTTAGATAAGGGTTTGTCCGCAAGTTCTTTGAAAGGACAAATCTCCGCTCTTTCTGTTCTTTTTCACAGAAAGATTGCTATTCTTCCTGATATTCATTGTTTTGTACAAGCTTTGGTTCGTATAAAACCTGTCATTAAGTCAATTTCTCCTCCTTGGAGTTTGAATTTGGTTCTGGGAGCTCTTCAAGCTCCTCCGTTTGAACCTATGCATTCATTGGACATTAAATTACTTTCTTGGAAAGTTTTGTTCCTTTTGGCCATCTCTTCTGCTAGAAGAGTTTCTGAATTATCTGCTCTTTCGTGTGAGTCTCCTTTTCTGATTTTTCATCAGGATAAGGCGGTGTTGCGAACTTCTTTTGAATTTTTACCTAAAGTTGTGAATTCCAACAACATTAGTAGAGAAATTGTGGTTCCTTCATTATGTCCTAATCCTAAGAATTCTAAGGAGAAATCATTGCATTCTTTGGATGTTGTTAGAGCTTTGAAATATTATGTTGAAGCTACGAAATCTTTCCGTAAGACTTCTAGTCTATTTGTTATCTTTTCCGGTTCTAGGAAAGGCCAGAAAGCTTCTGCCATTTCTTTGGCATCTTGGTTGAAATCTTTAATTCATCTTGCCTATGTTGAGTCGGGTAAAATTCCGCCTCAAAGAATTACAGCTCATTCTACTAGGTCAGTATCTACTTCCTGGGCGTTTAGGAATGAAGCTTCGGTTGACCAGATCTGCAAAGCAGCAACTTGGTCCTCTTTGCATACTTTTACTAAATTCTACCATTTTGATGTATTTTCTTCTTCTGAAGCAGTTTTTGGTAGAAAAGTTCTTCAGGCAGCGGTTTCAGTTTGAATCTTCTGCTTATGTTTTTTGTTAAACTTTATTTTGGGTGTGGATTATTTTCAGCAGGAATTGGCTGTCTTTATTTTATCCCTCCCTCTCTAGTGACTCTTGTGTGGAAAGATCCACATCTTGGGTAGTCATTATCCCATACGTCACTAGCTCATGGACTCTTGTTAATTACATGAAAGAAAACATAATTTATGTAAGAACTTACCTGATAAATTCATTTCTTTCATATTAACAAGAGTCCATGAGGCCCACCCTTTTTTGTGGTGGTTATGATTTTTTTGTATAAAGCACAATTATTCCAATTCCTTATTTTATATGCTTCGCACTTTTTTTCTTATCACCCCACTTCTTGGCTATTCGTTAAACTGATTTGTGGGTGTGGTGAGGGGTGTATTTATAGGCATTTTAAGGTTTGGGAAACTTTGCCCCTCCTGGTGGGAATGTATATCCCATACGTCACTAGCTCATGGACTCTTGTTAATATGAAAGAAATGAATTTATCAGGTAAGTTCTTACATAAATTATGTTTTCCTCACAGGTATCTGTTTCATAGGTTATCTGTTATCGGTCGTAGAGATTCATCTCCTACCTCCCTTTTCAGATCGACGCTATACTCTCATATTCCATTACCTCTACTGATAACCGTTTCAGTACTGGTTTGGCTATCTGCTATATTTGGATGGGTGTCTCTTGGTAAGTATGTTTCTCTTGTAAGGTGTATCCAGTCCATGGATCATCCATTACTTGTGGGATATTCTCATTCCCAACAGGAAGTTGCAAGAGGACACCCACAGCAGAGCTGTTATATAGCTCCTCCCCTAACTGCCATATCCAGTCATTCTCTTGCAACTCTCAACACGCATGGAGGTAGTAAGAGAGTGGTGAAATATAGTTAGTTTCTCTTGTTAAGTGTATCCAGTCCACGGATCATCCATTACTTGTGGGATATTCTCCTTCCCAACAGGAAGTTGCAAGAGGATCACCCACAGCAGAGCTGCTATATAGCTCCTCCCCTCACTGCCATATCCAGTCATTCTCTTGCAACTCTCAACAAAGATGGAGGTCGTAAGAGGACTGTGGTGTTTTATACTTAGTTTATTTCTTCAATCAAAAGTTTGTTATTTTTAAATGGTACCGGAGGCAGTATTTAGAAGAAGAATCTGCCTGCGTTTTCTATGATCTTAGCAGAAGTAACTAAGATCCTTTGTTGTTCTCACATATTCTGAGGAGTGAGGTAACTTCAGAGGGGGAATAGCGTGCAGGTTTTCCTGCAATAAGGTATGTGCAGTTAAAATATTTTTCTAGGGATGGAATTTGCTAGAAAATGCTGCTGATACCGAAGTAAAGCCTTAAATGCAGTGATAGCGACTGGTATCAGGCTTATTAATAGAGATACATACTCTTATAAAAGTGTATTTTAAAACGTTTGCTGGCATGTTTAATCGTTTTTTATATATGTTTGGTGATAAAACTTATTGGGGCCTAGTTTTTTTCCACATGGCTGGCTTGAATTTTGCCTAGAAACAGTTCCTTGAGGCTTTCCACTGTTGTAATATGAGTGGGAGGGGCCTATTTTAGTGCTTTTTTTGCGCAGCAAAAATTACAGACGCAGACATCCAGCTTCTTCCTGCATGATCCAGGATTTCTCTGAAGGGCTCAAAAGACTTCAAAAGTCGTATTGAGGGAGGTAAAAAGCCACAGTACAGCTGTGGCAGTTGTGACTGTTTAAAAAAACGTTTTGGTCATTTGTTATTCCGTTTTTGGTATTAAGGGGTTAATCATCCATTTGCAAGTGGGTGCAATGCTCTGCTAACTTATTACATACACTGTAAAAATTTCGTTAGTGTAACTGCCTTTTTTCACTGTTATTTCAAATTTGGACAAAATTTGTGTTTCTTAAAGGCGCAGTAACGTTTTTTATATTGCTTGTAAACTTGTTTTAAGTGTTTTCCAAGCTTGCTAGTCTCATTGCTAGTCTGTTTAAACATGTCTGATACAGAGGAACCTACTTGTTCATTATGTTTGAAAGCCATGGTGGAGCCCCATAGGAGAATGTGTACTAAATGTATTGATTTCACCTTAAACAGTAAAGATCAGTCTTTATCTATAAAATAATTATCACCAGAGGGTTCTGTCGAGGGGGAAGTTATGCCGACTAACTCTCCCCACGTGTCAGACCCTTCGCCTCCCGCTCAGGGGACGCACGCTAATATGGTGCCAATTACATCAGGGACGCCCATAGCGATTACCTTGCAGGACATGGCTGCAATCATGAATAATACCCTGTCAGAGGTATTATCTAGATTGCCTGAATTAAGAGGCAAGCGCGATAGCTCTGGGGTTAGGAGAGATACAGAGCGCGCAAATGCTGTAAGAGCCATGTCTGATACTGCGTCACAGTATGCAGAACATGAGGACGGAGAGCTTCAGTCTGTGGGTGACATCGGGGAAACCTGATTCAGAGATTTCTAATTTTAAATTTAAACTTGAGAACCTCTGTGTATTGCTTGGGGAGGTATTAGCTGCTCTGAATGACTGTAACACAGTTGCAACTCCAGAGAAATTGTGTAGGCTGGATAGATACTATGCGGTGCCGGTGTGTACTGACGTTTTTCCTATACCTAAAAGGCTTGCAGAAATTATTAGCAAGGAGTGGGATAGACCCGGTGTGCCCTTTTCCCCACCTCCTATATTTAGAAAAATGTTTCCAATAGACGCCACTACACGGGACTTATGGCAGACGGTCCCTAAGGTGGAGGGAGCAGTTTCTACTTTAGCAAAGCGTACCACTATCCCAGTTGAGGACAGTTGTGCTTTTTCAGATCCAATGGATAAAAAATTGGAGGGTTACCTTAAGAAAATGTTTATTCAACAAGGTTTTATTTTACAGTCCCTTGCATGCATTGCGCCTGTCACTACTGCGGCGGCGGCATTCTGGTTTGAGGCCCTGGAAGAGGCCATCTATACAGCTCCATTGAATGAAATTATTGACAAGCTTAGAACGCTTAAGCTAGCTAACTCATTTGTTTCTGATGCCATTGTTCATTTGACTAGACTAACGGCTAAGAATTCCGGATTCGCCATCCAGGCGCGTAGGACGCTATGGCTTAAATCCTGGTCATCTGACGTGACTTCGAAGTCTAAATTACTCAACATTCCTTTCAAGGGGCAGACCTTATTCGGGCCTGGCTTGAAGGAAATTATTGCTGACATTACTGGAGGCAAGGGTCATACCCTTCCTCAGGACAGGGCCAAATCAAAGGCCAAACAGTCTAATTTTCGTGCCTTTCGAAATTTCAAGCCAGGAGCAGCATCAACTTCTTCCGCTTCAAAACAAGAGGGAACTGTTGCTCATTCCAGACAGGCCTGGAAACCTAACCAGTCCTGGAACAAGGACAAGCAGGCCAGAAAGCCTGCTGCTGCCCCCAAGACGGCATGAAGGAACGGCCCCCTATCTGGAAACGGATCTAGTGGGGGGCAGACTTTCTCTCTTCGCCCAGGCGTGGGCAAGAGATGTTCAGGATCCCTGGGCGTTGGAGATCATATCTCAGGGATATCTTCTGGACTTCAAAGCTTCTCCTCCACTAGGGAGATTTCATCTTTCAAGGTTATCAGCAAACCAGATAAAGAAAGAGGCATTCCTAAGCTGTGTGCAAGACCTCCTAGTAATGGGAGTGATCCATCCAGTTCCGCGGACGGAACAAGGACAGGGGTTTTATTCAAATCTGTTTGTGGTTCCCAAGAAAGAGGGAACCTTCAGACCAATCTTGGACTTAAAAATCCTAAACAAATTCCTAAGAGTTCCATCATTCAAAATGGAAACTATTCGGACCATCCTACCCATGATCCAAGAGGGTCAGTACATGACCACAGTGGACTTAAAGGATGCCTACCTTCACATACCGATTCACAAAGATCATCATTGGTTCCTAAGGTTTGTCTTTCTAGACAGGCATTACCAATTTGTAGCTCTTCCCTTCGGGTTGGCCACAGCCCCGAGAATTTTTACAAAGGTTCTGGGCTCACTTCTGGCGGTTCTAAGACCGTAAGGCATAGCGGTGGCTCTGTATCTAGACAACATCCTGATACAGGCGTCAAGCTTTCAAATTGCCAAGTCTCATACAGAGATAGTTCTGGCATTTCTGAGGTCGCATGGGTGGAAAGTGAACGTGGAAAAGAGTTCTCTATCCCCACTCACAAGAGTCTCCTTCCTAGGGACTCTTATAGATTCTGTAGAGATGAAAATTTACCTGACGGAGTCCAGGTTATCAAAACTTCTAAATGCTTGCCGTGTCCTTCATTCCATTCCACGTCCGTCAGTGGCTCAGTGCATGGAAGTAATCGGCTTAATGGTAGCGGCAATGGACATAGTGCCATTTGCGCGCCTGCATCTCAGACCGCTGCAATTATGCATGCTAAGCCAGTGGAATGGGGATTACTCAGATTTGTCCCCTCTACTAAATCTGGATCAAGAGACCAGAGATTCTCTTCTCTGGTGGCTATCTCGGGTCCATCTGTCCAAGGGTATGACCTTTCGCAGGCCAGATTGGACGATTGTAACAACAGATGCCAGCCTTCTAGGTTGGGGCGCAGTCTGGAACTCCCTGAAGGCTCAGGGATCGTGGACTCAGGAGGAGAAACTCCTCCCAATAAATATTCTGGAGTTAAGAGCAATATTCAATGCTCTTCTAGCTTGGCCTCAGTTAGCAACCCTGAGGTTCATCAGATTTCAGTCGGACAACATCACGACTGTGGCTTACATCAACCATCAAGGGGGAACCAGGAGTTCCCTAGCGATGTTAGAAGTCTCAAAGATAATTCCCTGGGCAGAGTCTCACTCTTGCCACCTGTCAGCGATCCACATCCCAGGCGTAGAGAACTGGGAGGCGGATTTTCTAAGTCGTCAGACTTTTCATCCGGGGGAGTGGGAACTCCATCCGGAGGTGTTTGCTCAACTGGTCCATCGTTGGGGCAAACCAGAACTGGATCTCATGGCGTCTCACCAGAACGCCAAGCTTTCCTTGTTACGGATCCAGGTCCAGGGACCCGGGAGCGACGCTGATAGATGCTCTAGCAGCTCCTTGGTTCTTCAACCTGGCTTATGTGTTTCCACCGTTTCCTCTGCTCCCTTGACTGATTGCCAAAATCAAGCAGGAGAGAGCATCGGTGATTCTGATTGCGCCTGCGTGGCCACGCAGGACCTGGTATGCAGACCTAGTGGACATGTCATCTCTTCCACCATGGACTCTGCCTCTGAGGCAGGACCTTCTAAAACAAGGTCCTTTCAATCATCCAAATCTAATTTCTCTGAGACTGACTGCATGGAGATTGAACGCTTGATTCTATCAAGGCGTGGCTTCTCCGAGTCAGTCATTGATACCTTAATACAGGCACGGAAGCCTGTCACCAGGAAAATCTACCATAAGATATGGCGTAAATATCTTTATTGGTGTGAATCCAAGAATTACTCATGGAGTAAGGTTAGGATTCCTAGGATATTGTCTTTTCTCCAAGAGGGTTTGGACAAAGGCTTATCAGCTAGTTCTTTAAAAGGACAGATCTCTACTCTGTCTATTCTTTTGCACAAGCGTCTGGCAGAAGTTCCAGACGTCCAGGCATTTTGTCAGGCTTTGGTTAGGATTAAGCCTGTGTTTAAAACTGTTGCTCCCCCAGTGGAGCTTAAACTTGGTTCTTAAAGTTCTTCAGGGAGTTCCGTTTGAACCCCTTCATTCCATTGATATTAAACTTTTATCTTGGAAAGTTCTGTTTTTGATGGCTATTTCCTCGGCTCGAAGAGTCTCTGAGTTATCTGCCTTACAATGTGATTCTCCTTATCTGATTTTTCATTCAGACATGGTAGTTCTGCGTACCAAACCTGGGTTTTTACCTAAGGTGGTTTCTAACAGGAATATCAATCAAGAGATTGTTGTTCCATCATTGTGTCCTAATCCTTCTTCAAAGAAGGAACGTCTTTTGCATAATCTGGACGTAGTCCGTGCCTTGAAGTTTTACTTACAGGCTACTAAAGAATTTCGTCAAACATCTGCCCTGTTTGTCGTTTACTCTGGACAGAGGAGAGGTCAAAAAGCTTCGGCAACCTCTCTCTCCTTTTGGCTTCGGAGTATAATACGCTTAGCCTATGAGACTGCTGGACAGCAGCCCCCTGAAAGGATTACAGCTCATTCTACTAGAGCTGTGGCTTCCACCTGGGCCTTTAAAAATGAGGCCTCTGTTGAACAGATTTGCAAGGCTGCGACTTGGTCTTCGCTTCACACCTTTTCAAAATTTTACAAATTTGATACTTTTTCTTCTTCGGAGGCTGTTTTTGGGAGAAAGGTTCTACAGGCAGTGGTTCCTTCCGTTTAAGTTCCTGCCTTGTCCCTCCCATCATCCGTGTACTTTAGCTTTGGTATAGGTATCCCACAAGTAATGGATGATCCGTGGACTGGATACACTTAACAAGAGAAAACATATTTTATGCTTACCTGATAAATTTATTTCTCTTGTAGTGTATCCAGTCCACGGCCCGCCCTGTCCTTTTAAGGCAGGTCTAAATTTTACTTCAACTACAGTCACCACTGCACCCTATGGTTTCTCCTTTCTCGTCTTGTTTAGGTCGAATGACTGGATATGGCAGTGAGGGGAGGAGCTATATAGCAGCTCTTTTTAACCATGTATATGCAGTTTTTACAATTACCGCATGCTATGGAACCTTTATAGATTGGGGCTTTTTTGGCATTTCTATCAAAGTGGCTGCAAGTTAATTGGTCACTCAAATTATTGGCACGTCTATAGGTACACAATGGTTTCTGTGGGATAGTGGAATTTAGTTGTTCATCTAATTGTAGTATGTGCCAGTGTTTTGATAGTATGTTAGACACCTGTTGGCTTTGGCTACAATATGTAGAGATGAATCTGACAGGGTTGGAATTTTCCTCTGTCTTTTTTGGTCTAAGAAGTTCCTCTCTATTTTTGTATAATGCTTTCTGATAGGCTCTCTTAAGAGACTTTCTAGAGTAACCCCTCAACAGTAGTCTCTCCCATAGTTAATTGGCAGCCCTTTTGAAAGAATCTAGTGATGTGGAATTTCTATGGATCCTTAGATATTCCCCAATGGCACATACTACAATTAGATGAACAACTAAATTCCACTATCCCACAGAAACCATTGTGTACCTATAGATGTGCCAATAATTTGAGTGACCAATTGACTTGCAGCCACTTTGATAGAAATGCCAAAAAGCCCCAATCTATAAAGGTTCCATAGCATGCGGTAATTGTAAAAACTGCATATACATGGTTAAAAAGAAATATATGATAGATAGATTCAATAGAAAATGGACAATCCAGAATCACATCACCTGTAAAACCTCTAATGTGATCTATTGTCTATCCTGTGGCTGCAACTGTTTTTACGTAGGTATGACTACTAGGCAAATGGGTGTTAGAATTACTGAACACCTCAGCAACATAAGAAATGCAGCAAAGGATGTAGAAAAGGGCAAACAAATTACTAGTGTTGCTAGGCATTTTTTACACCATCACAAAGGCAAAACTAACACTTTTCAATGCTGGGGACTGGAAACAATACGTCCAGGTATACGTGGGAAAGATATGGAACAAATACTTCTTAAAAAAGAAGCAAGATGAATATTTAATCTAAATGCTGTCATGCCCAATGGCATGAATGAGAATAATAATTTCTTTCATGTAATTAGCAAGAGTCCATGAGCTAGTGACGTATGGGATATACATTCCTACCAGGAGGGGCAAAGTTTCCCAAACCTTAAAATGCTTATAAATACACCCCTCACCACACCCACAATTCAGTTTTACAAACTTTGCCTCCTATGGAGGTGGTGAAGTAAGTTTGTGCTAGATTCTACGTTGATATGCGCTCCGCAGCAGGTTGGAGCCCGGTTTTCCTCTCAGCGTGCAGTGAATGTCAGAGGGATGTGAGGAGAGTATTGCCTGTTTGAATTCAATGATCTCCTTCTACGGGGTCTATTTCATAGGTTCTCTGTTATCGGTCGTAGAGATTCATCTCTTACCTCCCTTTTCAGATCGACGATATACTCTTATATATATACCATTACCTCTGCTGATTTTCGTTTCAGTACTGGTTTGGCTTTCTACAAACATGTAGATGAGTGTCCTGGGGTAAGTAAGTCTTATTTTCTGTGACACTCTAAGCTATGGTTGGGCACTTTTTTAATAAAGTTCTAAATATATGTATTCAAACATTTATTTGCCTTGACTCAGGATGTTCAACATTCCTTATTTTCAGACAGTCGGTTTCATATTTGGGATAATGCACTTGAATCAAATATTTTTCTTACCTTAAAAATTTGACTTTTTTCCCTGTGGGCTGTTAGGCTCGCGGGGGCTGAAAATGCTTCATTTTATTGCGTCATTCTTGGCGCTGACTTTTTTTGGCGCAAAAAATCTTTTCGGTTTCCGGCGTCATACGTGTCGCCGGAAGTTGCGTCATTTTTTTACGTTCTTTTGCGCCAAAAATGTCGGCGTTCCGGACGTGGCGTCATTTTTGGCGCCAAAAGCATTTAGGCGCCAAATAATGTGGGCGTCTTATTTGGCGCTAAAAAAATATGGGCGTCGCTTTTTGTCTCCACATTATTTAAGTCTCATTTTTTCTTTGCTTCTGGTTGCTAGAAGCTTGTTCCTTGGCATTTTTTCCCATTCCTGAAACTGTCATTTAAGGAATTTGATCAATTTTGCTTTATATGTTGTTTTTTCTCTTACATATTGCAAGATGTCTCACGTTGCATCTGAGTCAGAAGATACTTCAGGAAAATCGCTGTCTGGTGCTGGAACTACCAAAGCTAAGTGTATCTGCTGTAAACTTTTGGTAGCTATTCCTCCAGCTGTTGTTTGTATTAATTGTCATGACAAACTTGTTAATGCAGATAATATTTCCTTTAGTAATGTACCATTACCTGTTGCAGTTCCATCAACATCTAATGTTCAGAATGTTCCTGATAACATAAGAGATTTTGTTTATGAATCCATCAAGAAGGCTATGTCTGTTATTCCTCATTCTAGTAAACATAAAAATTTTTTAAAACTTCTCTTTATACAGATGAATTTTTAAATGAACATCATCATTCTGATTCTAATGACTCTTCTGGTTCAGAGGATTCTGTCTCAGAGGTTGATGCTGATAAATCTTCATATTTATTTAAAATGGAATTTATTCGTTCTTTACTTAAAGAAGTACTAATTGCTTTAGAAATTGAGGATTCTGGTCCTCTTGATACTAAATCTAAACGTTTAGATAAGGTCTTTAAATCTCCTGTGGTTATTCCAGAAGTTTTTCCTGTTCCTGGTGCTATTTCTGAAGTAATTTCCAGAGAATGGAATAATTTGGGTAATTCATTTACTCCTTCTAAACGTTTTAAGCAATTATATCCTGTGCCGTCTGACAGATTAGAATTTTGGGACAAAATCCCTAAAGTTGATGGGGCTATTTCTACCCTTGCTAAACGTACTACTATTCCTACGTCAGATGGTACTTCGTTTAAGGATCCTTTAGATAGGAAAATTGAATCCTTTCTAAGAAAAGCTTATCTGTGTTCAGGTAATCTTCTTAGACCTGCTATATCATTGGCTGATGTTGCTGCAGCTTCAACTTTTTGGTTGGAAACTTTAGCGCAACAAGTAACAGATCATGATTCTCATAATATTATTATTCTTCTTTAACATGCTAATAATTTTATCTGTGATGCCATTTTTGATATTATCAGAGTTGATGTCAGGTTTATGTCTCTAGCTATTTTAGCTAGAAGAGCTTTATGGCTTAAAACTTGGAATGCTGATATGTTTTCTAAATCGACTCTACTTTCCATTTCTTTCCAGGGTAACAAATTATTTGGTTCTCAGTTGGATTCTATTATCTCAACTGTTACTGGTGGGAAAGGAACTTTTTTACCACAGGATAAAAAATCTAAGGGTAAAAACAGGGCTAATAATCGTTTTCGTTCCTTTCGTTTCAACAAAGAACAAAAACCTGATCCTTCATCCTCAGGAGCAGTTTCAGTTTGGAAACCATCTCCAGTCTGGAATAAATCCAAGCCTTCTAGAAAAGCAAAGCCAGCTTCTGAGTCCACATGAAGGTGCGGCCCTCATTCCAGCTCAGCTGGTAGGGGGCAGGTTACATTTTTTCAAAGAAATTTGGATCAATTCTGTTCATAATCTTTGGATTCAGAACATTGTTTCAGAAGGGTACAGAATTGGTTTCAAGATAAGACCTCCTGCAAAGAGATTTTTTCTTTCCCGTGTCCCAGTAAATCCAGTGAAAGCTCAAGCATTTCTGAAATGTGTTTCAGATCTAGAGTTGGCTGGAGTAATTATGCCAGTTCCAGTTCTGGAACAGGGGCTGGGGTTTTATTTGAATCTCTTCATTGTACCAAAGAAGGAGAATTCCTTCAGACCAGTTCTGGATCTAAAAATATTGAATCGTTATGTAAGGATACCAACGTTCAAAATGGTAACTGTAAGGACTATCTTGCCTTTTGTTCAGCAAGGGCATTATATGTCCACAATAGATTTACAGGATGCATATCTGCATATTCCGATTCATCCAGATCATTATCAGTTCCTGAGATTCTCTTTTCTGGACAAGCATTACCAGTTTGTGGCTCTGCCGTTTGGCCTAGCTACAGCTCCAAGAATTTTTACAAAGGTTCTCGGTGCCCTTCTGTCTGTAATCAGAGAACAGGGTATTGTGGTATTTCCTTATTTGGACGATATCTTGGTACTTGCTCAGTCTTTACATTTAGCAGAATCTCATACGAATCGACTTGTGTTGTTTCTTCAAGATCATGGTTGGAGGATCAATTCACTAAAAAGTTCATTGATTCCTCAGACAAGGGTAACCTTTCTGGGTTTCCAGATAGATTCAGTGTCCATGACTCTATCTTTGACAGACAAGAGACGTCTAAAATTGATTTCAGCTTGTCGAAACCTTCAGTCACAATCATTCCCTTCGGTAGCCTTATGCATGGAAATTCTAGGTCTTATGACTGCTGCATCGGACGCGATCCCTTTTGCTCGTTTTCACATGCGACCTCTTCAGCTCTGTATGCTGAATCAATGGTGCAAGGATTACACAAAGATATCTCAATTAATATCTTTAAAACCGATTGTACGACACTCTCTAACGTGGTGGACAGATCACCATCGTTTAATTCAGGGGGCTTCTTTTGTTCTTCCGACCTGGACTGTAATTTCAACAGATGCAAGTCTTACAGGTTGGGGAGCTGTGTGGGGATCTCTGACGGCACAAGGAGTTTGGGAATCTCAGGAGGTGAGATTACAGATCAATATTTTGGAACTCCGTGCAATTTTCAGAGCTCTTCAGTCTTGGCCTCTTCTGAAGAGAGAATCGTTCATTTGTTTTCAGACAGACAATGTCACAACTGTGGCATACATCAATCATCAAGGAGGGACTCACAGTCCTCTGGCTATGAAAGAAGTATCTCGAATTCTGGTTTGGGCGGAATCCAGCTCCTGTCTAATCTCTGCGGTTCATATCCCAGGTATAGACAATTGGGAAGCGGATTATCTCAGTCGCCAAACGTTGCATCCGGGCGAATAGTCTCTTCACCCAGAGGTATTTCTTCAGATTGTTCAAATGTGGGAGCTTCCAGAAATAGATCTGATGGCGTCTCATCTAAACAAGAAACTTCCCAGGTATCTGTCCAGATCCCGGGATCCTCAGGCGGAAGCAGTGGATGCATTATCACTTCCTTGGAAGTATCATCCTGCCTATATCTTTCTGCCTCTAGTTCTTCTTCCAAGAGTAATCTCCAAGATTCTGAAGGAATGCTCGTTTGTTCTGCTGGTAGCTCCGGCATGGCCTCACAGGTTTTGGTATGCGGATCTTGTCCGGATGGCCTCTTGCCATCCGTGGACTCTTCCGCTAAGACCAGACCTTCTGTCGCAAGGTCCTTTTTTCCATCAGGATCTCAAATCCTTAAATTTAAAGGTATGGAGATTGAACGCTTGATTCTTGGTCAAAGAGGTTTCTCTGACTCTGTGATTAATACTATGTTACAGGCTCGTAAATCTGTATCTAGAGAGATATATTATAGAGTCTGGAAGACCTATATTTCTTGGTGTCTTTCTCATCATTTTTCTTGGCATTCTTTTAGAATTCCGAGAATTTTACAGTTTCTTCAGGATGGTTTAGATAAAGGTTTATCCGCAAGTTCTTTGAAAGGACAAATCTCTGCTGTTTCTGTTCTTTTTCACAGAAAGATTGCTAATCTTCCTGATATTCATTGTTTTGTACAAGCTTTGGTTCGTATAAAACCTGTCATTAAGTCAATTTCTCCTCCTTGGAGTTTGAATTTGGTTCTGGGGGCTCTTCAAGCTCTTCCTTTTGAACCCATGCATTCATTGGACATTAAATTACTTTCTTAGAAAGTTTTGTTCCTTTTGGCGATCTCTTCTGCCAGAAGAGTCTCTGAATTATCCGCTCTTTCTTGTGAGTCTCCTTTTCTGATTTTTCATCAGGATAAGGCGGTGTTGCGAACTTCTTTTGAATTTTTACCTAAGGTTGTGAATTCCAACAACATTAGTAGAGAAATTGTGGTTCCCTCATTATGTCCTAATCCTAAGAATTCTAAGGAGAAATGGTTGCATTCTTTGGATGTTGTTAGAGCTTTGAAATATTATGTTGAAGCTACTAAATCTTTCCGAAAGACTTCTAGTCTATTTGTTATCTTTTCCGGTTCTAGAAAAGGCCAGAAAGCTTCTGCCATTTCTTTGGCATCTTGGTTGAAATCTTTAATTCATCATGCCTATGTCCAGTCGGGTAAAACTCCGCCTCAAAGGATTACAGCTCATTCTACTAGGTCAGTTTCTACTTCCTGGGCGTTTAGGAATGAAGCTTTAGTTGATCAGATTTGCAAAGCAGCAACTTGGTCCTCTTTGCATACTTTTACTAAATTCTACCATTTTGATGTATTTTCTTCTTCTGAAGCAGTTTTTGGTAGAAAAGTACTTCAGGCAGCGGTTTCAGTTTGAATCTTCTGTTTATGTTTTTCATTAAACTTTATTTTGGGTGTGGATTATTTTCAGCAGGAATTGGCTGTCTTTATTTTATCCCTCCCTCTCTAGTGACTCTTGCGTGGAAAGATCCACATCTTGGGTAGTCATTATCCTATACATCACTAGCTCATGGACTCTTGCTAATTACATGAAAGAAAACATAATTTATGTAAGAACTTACCTGATAAATTCATTTCTTTCATATTAGCAAGAGTCCATGAGGCCCGCCCTTTTTTTGTGGTGGTTATGATTTTTTTGTATAAAGCACAATTATTCCAATTCCTTTATTTTATATGCTTTCGGACTTTTTTCTTATCACCCCACTTCTTGGCTATTCGTTAAACTGAATTGTGGGTGTGGTGATGGGTGTATTTATAGGCATTTTAAGGTTTGGGAAACTTTGCCCCTCCTGGTAGGAATGTATATCCCATACGTCACTAGCTCATGGACTCTTGCTAATATGAAAGAAATGAATTTATCAGGTAAGTTCTTACATAAATTATGTTTTTTGGGCTTTCCTCTGATGCTTTAAGTTACTGTACATATCATTCTTTATTTAATTCTAATTATTTTAATCCCTGTAAAAATATGACACATCTGGATAACCATCAATAAGCCGTTTTCTCATGTGCACCCAGAAATAAAATTTCCTTAGAAAGTTCTTAGATACACTTAATGGAATTTGTTTTAAAATGAATTAATTGTAATGATATTTTAATCATAATGATACATGTAAAACTATTGAACCTTTTTGTTCATATCTGTTTACACCATCCTCTAGTCTTACAGTATGCAGTATATAATGTAGGGTATTTGTTTGTCCAGGTATGCACTGTATATATGATAATATTAATGACAGGATATTCATTTTGTGTAGGATTATTTTCACTGTCTCAAATCCTCTCCTTGCGAATGGCATTGAGTTCAATGTCAAGCATTGCTCTGTTTATCAGTCTGTGTGGTGAAACTCACTATTATACCTTCCTGTATTAATTATAAGTGCGGATCAACCAATAATAGTGAAACTCACCATTATACCTTTCTGTATTAATTAAAAAGTGCGGATTAACCAATAATAGGGAGACAGTAACATCTAAACACTATTAATTCATAAAATTTGAAACAAATAAATAATTTTTTCTAATGCTTTTTGCATTAAACCATTTGAGTATCAATGGCAATAACTCTAATTCTGAGCCGCTATGAGTCTACAGAATCAGGAAGTGTCAGGCATGCTGTGTACAGGCTAACGTTATACCGCCATGCTAAATAATGATTTCAAGACATATCTGGCTCTTGGATTAATAGTTTGGGTGCACATAGAATTGGACGACCTGAAAGTGATCTCAGTTACCGACATCCACATATCTATTTATATGGTGACTGTAGTTTAACAGTGTAGACGTAAACGGCTAACAATGATTGGATATGCATTGAAGTTGCAACATCCAATCGGAAATCGAGTCTTATTCTACTGCATGACAGTATCAAATCGAGCGTGATTCGTCCAAAGGTGGGCGTGTATTATAGGCACGCTGTGATTGGGCAAGCTACGCCGTAGGCGGATATATAAGACAAGGGTAACGAGACACTCGGCTTGTCATTTCTCAAATCTGCACATTGAGAGAGGCCGCTACTCGGCCGAAATGCGTTTGTGCACTGCACAATAGTAGACTATTTAATATAGCTGCTTTTTAACATTTTGTATTTTGTTACTCCGGTCACAGTGAATCCTCTGCAAGGGACGTGTGCACACAGTAGAGAAACAATCCCTGTCACCTGAAGCCAGTGTATCCTGTTACTAGCCAGGAATACAGGGGGGTGGTGGAATCTGTGTGCATTGTCTGGGTATATTGCAGTAGGTTTATCACAAGTGTGTGTGTGGAGCGATTTGTTAAACCCCTTGTGTGTTTTTCTTTTTAAGTGGTTAAATAAATTATAAGTTTTAAACTTTAATTATCTCTCTAGTTATAGTTGAATGTATCAACATAAATACTACTAATCACAGGAATGAGTGCTAATTAACCCCTTCTTGGGAAGGAGAATATCCCACAAGTAATGGATGATCCGTGGACTGGATACACTACAAGAGAAATAAATTTATCAGGTAAGCATAAATTATGTTTTTTTATCTTCAATCAAAAGTTTATTTTAAATGGTACCGGAGATGTACTATTTTATCCCAGGCAGTAAATAGAAGAAGAATCTGCCTGAGTTTTCTATGATCTTAGCAGGTTGTAACTAAGATCCATTGCTGTTCTCACATATGTCTGAGGGGAGAGGTAACTTCAGCGGGAGAATGGCGTGCAGGTTACTCTATGAGGTATGTGCAGTTACAATTTTTTCTAGAAATGGAAAATGCTAGAAAATGCTGCTGATACCGGATTAATGTAAGTTAAGCCTGAATACAGTGATTTAATAGCGACTGGTATCATGCTTACTCTCAGGGGTAATACCCTTATAAAATTGCAATATAAAACATTTGCTGGCATGTTTAATCGTTTTTATATATGCTTTGGTGATAAAACTTTATTGGGGCCTAGTTTTTTCCACATGGCTGGCTTAAATTTTGCCTAGAAACAGTTTCCTGAGGCTTTCCACTGTTGTAGTATAAAAGTTACAGCTGTTGCAGTTAAAATTTCAAACTGTGACATCCAGCTTCCCTCAGGAGTCCCCTGTATGCTATAGGACATCTCTAAAGGCCTCAAAGGCTTTCCAAAGTCGTTTATTGGGGAAGGTAGGGCCACAGCAGGCTGTGGCAGTTTGTTGTGTCTGTTAAAAAACGTCTATCGTTTTTTTTTTATCTGCTTTTTGAATTAAAGGGTTAATCATCCATTTCCAAGTGGGTGCAATGCTCTGTTAACTTATTACATACACTGTAAAAATTTCGTTTGATTTACTGCCTTTTTTTCACTGTTTTTCACATTTTGACAAAATTTGTTTCTCTTAAAGGCACAGTACCGTTTTTTATATTTGCTTGTTAACTTGATTTAAAGTGTTTTCCAAGCTTGCTAGTCTCATTGCTAGTCTGTACAAACATGTCTGACATAGAGGAAACTCCTTGTTTATTATGTTTAAAAGCCATGGTGGAACCCCCTCTTAGAATGTGTACCAAATGTACTGATTTCACTTTAAGCAATAAAGATCATATTCTGTCTTCAAAAAAAAAAAAAAAAAATATCACCAGAGGAATCTGACGAGGGGGAAGTTATGCCGACTAACTCTCCCCACGTGTCAGATCCTTTGACTCCCGCTCAAGGGACTCGCGCTCAAATGGCGCCAAGTACATCTAGGGCGCCCATAGCGATTACTTTACAAGACATGGCGGCAGTCATGTATAATACACTGTCAGCGGTATTAACCAGACTACCTAAATTTAGAGGTAAGCGAGATAGCTCTGGGGTTAGACGAAATGCAGAGCATACTGACGCTTTAAGAACCATGTCTGATACTGCCTCACAATATGCAGAAGCTGAAGAAGGAGAGCTTCAGTCTGTGGGTGATGTTTCTGACTCAGGAAAAATGATGCAACCTGATTCTGATATTTCTACATTTAAATTTAAGCTTGAACACCTCCGCGTGTTTCTCAGGGAGGTTTTAGCTGCTCTGAATGACTGTGATACAATTGCAGCGCCAGAGAAATTGTGTAGACTGGATAAATACTATGCAGTGCCGGTGTGTACTGATGTTTTTCCAATACCTAAAAGGTTTACAGAAATTATTAATAAGGAATGGGATAGACCAGGTGTGACGTTCTCTTCCCCTCCTATTTTTAGAAAAATGTTTCCAATAGACGCCACCACACGGGACTTATGACAGACAGTTCCTAAGGTGGAGGGAGCAGTTTCTACTTTAGCAAAGCGTACTACTATCCCTGTCGAGGACAGTTGTGCTTTTTTAGATCCAATGGATAAAAAATTAGAAGTTACCTTAAGAAAATGTTTATTCAATAAGGTTTTATCCTACAGCCCCTTGCATGCATTGCTCCTGTCACTGCTGCGGCGTTCTGGTTTGAGTCTCTGGAAGAGGCTTTACAGGTAGCGACTCCATTGGATGACATACTTGGCAAGCTTAGAGCACTTAAGCTAGCCAATTCCTTTGTTTTCTGTTGCCATTGTTCATTTGACTAAACTAACGGCTAAGAATTCTGGTTTTGCTATACAGTCGCGCAGGGTGCTATGGCTTAAATCATGGTCAGCTGACGTGACTTCAAAATCTAAGCTGCTTAACATTCCCTTCAAGGGGCAGACCCTATTCGGGCCTGGTTTGAAGGAGATTATTGCTGATATCACTGGAGGAAAAGGTCATGCCCTTTCTCAGGACAGGTCCAAATCAAGGGCCAAACAGTCTAATTTTCGTGCCTTTTCGAAACTTCAAGGCAAGTGCGGCATCAACTTCCTCTAATGCAAACAAGAGGTAACTTTTGCTCAGTTCAAGACGGTCTGGAGACCAAACCAGACCTGGGACAAAGGTAAGCAGGCCAAAAAGCCTGCTGCTGCCTCTAAGACAGCATGAAGGAACGGCCCCCTAACCGGTAACGGATCTAGTAGGGGGCAGACTTTCGCTCTTCGCCCAGGCGTGGGCAAGAGATGCCCAAAAAAAGAGGGAACCTTCAGACCAATTTTGGATCTAAAGATCTTAAACAAATTCCTCAGAGTTCCATCATTCAAGATGGAAACTATTCGTACCATCCTACCTATGATCCAGGAGGGTCAATATATGACTACAGTGGATTTAAAGGATGCTTATCTTCACATTCCGATAACAAAGATCATCATCGGTTTCTCAGGTTTGCCTTTCTAGACAGGCATTACCAGTTTGTAGCTCTTCCCTTTGGATTAGCTACAGCCCCAAGAATCTTTACGAAGGTTCTAGGGTCGCTTCTGGCGGTCCTAAGGCCACAGGGCATAGCAGTGGCCCCTTATTTAGACGACATCCTGATACAGGCGTCAAACTTCCAAATTGCCAAGTCTCATATGGACGTAGTACTGGCATTTCTGAGATCGCATGGGTGGAAAGTGAACGAGGAAAAGAGTTCTCTATCCCCACTAACAAGAGTTTCCTTCCTAGGTACTCTGATAGATTCTGTAGAAATGAAAATTTACCTGACTGAGTCCAGGTTATCAAAGCTTCTAAATTCCTGCCGTGTTCTTCATTCCATTCCGCGCCCTTCGGTGGCTCAGTGCATGGAAGTAATCGGCTTAATGGTAGCGGCAATGGACATAGTGCCGTTTGCACGCCTACATCTCAGACCGCTGCAACTATGCATGCTCAGTCAGTGGAACGGGGATTACACAGATTTGTCCCCTCTACTAAATCTGGATCAAGAGACCAGGGATTCTCTTCTCTGGTGGCTATCTCGGGTCCATCTGTCCAAAGGTATGACCTTTCGCAGGCCAGATTGGACAATTGTAACAACAGATGCCAGCCTTCTAGGTTGGGGTGCAGTCTGGAACTCCCTGAAGGCTCAGGGATCGTGGACTCAGGAGGAGACACTCCTTCCAATAAATATTCTGGAAGAGCGATATTCAATGCTCTTCAGGCTTGGCCTCAGCAACTCTGAGGTACATCAGATTTCAGTCGGACAACATCACGACTGTGGCTTACATCAACCATCAAGGGGGAGCCAGGAGTTCCCTAGCGATGTTAGAAGTCTCAAAGATAATTCGCTGGGCAGAGACTCACTCTTGCCACCTATCAGCTATCCATATCCCAGGTGTAGAGAACTGGGAGGCTGATTTTTTAAGTCGTCAGACTTTTCATCCGGGAGAGTGGGAACTCCATCCGGAGGTGTTTGCACAATTGATTCATCGTTGGGGCAAACCAGAACTGGATCTGATGGCGTCTCACTAGAACGCCAAGCTTCCTTGTTACGGATCCAGGTCCAGGGATCCCAAGGCGACGCTAATAGGTGCTCTAGCAGCGCCCTGGTCTTTCAACCTGGCTTATGTGTTTCCACCGTTTCCTCTGCTCCCTCGACTTATTGCCAAGGTCAAGCAGGTGAGAGCATCGGTGATTTTGATGGCGCCTGCGTGGCCACGCAGGACCTGGTATGCAGATCTGGTGGACATGTCATCCTTTCCACCATAGACTCTGCCTCTGAGACAGGACCTTCTACTTTAGGGTCCTTTCAACCATCCAAATCAAATTTCTCTGAGACTGACTGCCTAGAGATTGAACGCTTGATTTCTTTCATGTAATTAGCAAGAGTCCATGAGCTAGTGACGTATGGGATATACATTCCTACCAGGAGGGGCAAAGTTTCCCAAACCTCAAAATGCCTATAAATACACCCCTCACCACACCCACAATTCAGTTTTACAAACTTTGCCTCCGATGGAGGTGGTGAAGTAAGTTTGTGCTAGATTCTACGTTGATATGCGCTCCGCAGCAAGTTGGAGCCCGGTTTTCCTCTCAGCGTGCAGTGAATGTCAGAGGGATGTGAGGAGAGTATTGCCTATTTGAATGCAGTGATCTCCTTCTACGGGGTCTATTTCATAGGTTCTCTGTTATCGGTCGTAGAGATTCATCTCTTACCTCCCTTTTCAGATCGACGATATACTCTCATATATACCATTACCTCTACTGATTCTCGTTTCAGTACTGGTTTGGCTTTCTACAAACATGTAGATGAGTGTCCTGGGGTAAGTAAATCTTATTTTCTGTGACACTCTAAGCTATTGTTGGGCACTTTGTTTATAAAGTTCTAAATATATGTATTCAAACATTTATTTGCCTTGACTCAGAATGTTCAACTTTCCTTATTTTTCAGACAGTCAGTTTCATATTTGGGATTATGCATTTGAATTATTCATTTTTTCTTACCTTCAAAAATTTGACTCTTTTTTCCCTGTGGGCTGTTAGGCTCGCGGGGGCTGAAAATGCTTCATTTTATTGCGTCATTCTTGGCGCGGACTTTTTTGGCGCAAAAATTATTTTCCGTTTCCGGCGTCATACGTGTCGCCGGAAGTTGCGTCATTTTTTGACGTTATTTTGCACCAAAGATGTCGGCGTTCCGGATGTGGCGTCATTTTGGCGCCAAAAGCATTTAGGCGCCAAATAATGTGGATTTGGCGCTAAAAAATATGGGCGTCGCTTTTGTCTCCACATTATTTAAGCCTCATTTTTCATTGCTTCTGGTTGCTAGAAGCTTGTTCTTTGGCATTTTTTCCCATTCCTGAAACTGTCATATAAGGAATTTGATCTATTTTGCTTTATATGTTGTTTTTTCTCTTACATATTGCAAGATGTCTCACGTTGCATCTGAGTCAGAAGATACTACAGGAAAATCGCTGTCTAGTGCTGGATCTACCAAAGCTAAGTGTATCTGCTGTAAACTTTTGGTAGCTATTCCTCCGGCTGTTGTTTGTATTAATTGTCATGACAAACTTGTTAATGCAGATAATATTTCCTTTAGTAATGTACCATTGTCTGTTGCAGTTCCTTCAACATCTAAGGTGCAGAATGTTCCTGATAACATAAGAGATTTTGTTTCTGAATCCATCAAGAGGGCTATGTCTGTTATTTCTCCTTCTAGTAAACGTAAAAAATCTTTTTAAACTTCTCTCCCTACAGATGAATTTTTAAATGAACATCATGATTCTGATGACTCTTCTGGTTCAGAGGATTCTGTTTCAGAGATTGATGCTGATAAATCCTCATTTCTTTCATGTAATTAGCAAGAGTCCATGAGCTAGTGACGTATGGGATATACATTCCTACCAGGAGGGGCAAAGTTTCCCAAACCTTAAAATGCCTATAAATACACCCCTCACCACACCCACAATTCAGTTTTACAAACTTTGCCTCCGATGGAGGTGGTGAAGTAAGTTTGTGCTAGATTCTACGTTGATATGCGCTCCGCAGCAAGTTGGAGCCCGGTTTTCCTCTCAGCGTGCAGTGAATGTCAGAGGGATGTGAGGAGAGTATTGCCTATTTGAATGCAGTGATCTCCTTCTACGGGGTCTATTTCATAGGTTCTCTGTTATCGGTCGTAGAGATTCATCTCTTACCTCCCTTTTCAGATCGACGATATACTCTTATATATACCATTACCTCTGCTGATTCTCGTTTCAGTACTGGTTTGGCTTTCTACAAACATGTAGATGAGTGTCCTGGGGTAAGTAAATCTTATTTTCTGTGACACTCTAAGCTATGGTTGGGCACTTTATTTATAAAGTTCTAAATATATGTATTCAAACATTTATTTGCCTTGACTCAGAATGTTCAACATTCCTTATTTTTCAGACAGTCAGTTTCATATTTGGGATAAATGCATTTGTTTCAATCATTTTTTCTTACCTTAAAAAATTTGACTTTTTCCCTGTGGGCTGTTAGGCTCGCGGGGGCAGAAAATGCTTCATTTTATTGCGTCATTCTTGGCGCGGACTTTTTTGGCGCAAAATTTTTTTTCTGTTTCCGGCGTCATACGTGTCGCCGGAAGTTGCGTCATTTTTTTACGTTTTTTTGCGTCAAAAATGTCGGCGTTCCGGATGTGGCGTCATTTTTGGCGCCAAAAGCATTTAGGCGCCAAATAATGTGGGCGTCTTTTTTTGGCGCTAAAAAATATGGGCGTCATTTTTGTCTCCACATTATTTAAGTCTCATTATTTATTGCTTCTGGTTGCTAGAAGCTTGTTCACTGGCATTTTTTTCCCATTCCTGAAACTGTCATTTAAGGAATTTGATCAATTTTGCTTTATATGTTGTTTTTTTCTTTTACATATTGCAAGATGTTCCACGTTGCAACTGAGTCAGAAGATACTTCAGGAAAATCACTGCACAGTGCTGGAGCTACCAAGCTAAGTGTATCTGCTATAAACTTTTGGTATCTGTTTCTCCAGCTGTTATTTGTATTGCATGTCATGTCAAACTTATTAATGCAGATAAAATTTCCTTTAGTACTGTTACATTACCTGTTGCTGTTCCGTCAACATCTAATTTTCAGAGTGTTCCTGATAACATAAGAGATTTTATTTTTTAAATCCATTAAGAAGGCTATGTCTGTTATTTCTCCTTCTAGTATACATAAAAGTCTTTTAAAACTTCTCTTTTTTCAGATGAATTTTTAAATGAACATCATCATTCTGATACTGATAATGGTTCTTCTGGTTCAGAGGTTTCTGTCTCAGAGGTTGATGCTGATAAATCTTTGTATTTGTTCAAGATGGAATTTATTCGTTCTTTACTTAAAGAAGTGTTATTTGCATTAGAAATAGAGGATTCTGGTCCTCTTGATACTAAATGTAAACGTTTAAATAAGGTTTTTAAATCTCCTGTAGTTATTCCAGAAGTGTTTTATCTCCCTGATGCTATTTCTGAAGTAATTTCCAGGGAATGGAATAATTTGGGTAATTTATTTACTCCTTCTAGACGTTTAAGCAAATTATATCCTGTGCCATCTGACAGATTAGAGTTTTTTGGGACAAAAATCCCTAAGGTTATGGGGCTGTCTCTACTCCTGCTAATGTACTACTATTCCTACGGCAGATAGTACTTAATTTAAGGATCCTTTAGATAGGAAAATTGAATCCTTTCTAAGAAAGCTTCCTTATGTTCAGGTAATCTTCTTAGACCTGCTATATTTTTAGCGGATGTTGCTGCAGCTTCAACTTTTTGGTTAGAAGCTTTAGCGCAACAAGTAACAGATCATAATTTTATAGCATTATTATTATTCTATAACATGCTAATAATTTTATTGGTGATACCATCTTTTCATATCATTAGAGTTGATGTCAGGTATATGTCTCTAGCTATTTTAGCTAGAAAAGCTTTATGGATTAAACTTGGAATGCTGACATGTCTTCTAAGTCAACTTTGCTTTCCCTTTCTTTCCAGGGTAAATAATCATTTTCGTTCCTTTCCTCACAACAAGGAACAAAAGCCTGATCCTTCATCCTCAGGAGCGGTATCAGTTTGGAAACTATTTCCAGTTTGGAATATATCCAAGCCTTATAGAAACCTATAGCCAGCTCCTAAGTACCTATGAAGGTGCGGCCCTTATTCCAGCTCAGCTGGTATGGGGCAGATTACGTTTTCTTCAAAGAAATTTGGATCAATTCCGTTCTTAATCTCTGGTTTCAGAAACATTGTTTCAGAAAGGTACATAATTGGCTTCAAGTTAAGGCCTCCTGCTAAGAGATTCTTTTCTTTCCCGTGTCCCAGTTAACACAGCAAAGGCTCAGCATTTCTGAAATGTGTTTCAGATCTAGAGTTGGCTGGAGTATTTATGCCAGTTCCAGTTCTGGAACAGGGGCTGGGGTTTTATTTTATCTCTTCATTGTACCAAAGAAGGTCAATTCCTTCAGACCAGTTCCGGATCTATCATTATTGAATCGTTATGTTAGGATACCAACATTCAAGATGGTTACTGTAGGACTATCCTGCCTTTTGTTTAGCAAGGGCATTATATGTCTACAATAGATTTACAGGATGTGTATCTGCATATTCCGATTCATCCAGATCACTTTTAGTGTCTGAGATTCTCTTTTTAGACAAGCATTACCAGTTTTGTGGCTCTACCGTTTGGCCTAGCCTCAGTTCCAAGAATTTTTTTTTTTCAAAGGTTCTCGGTGCCCTTCTTTCTGTAATCAGAGAATAGGGTTTTGGTATTTCCTTATTTGGACGATATCTTGGTACTTGCTCAGTCTTCTCATTTTCGAAGAATCTCATACGAATCGACTTGTGTTGTTTCTTCAAGTTCATGGTTGGAGGATCAATTTACCAATCAGTTCATTGATTCCTCAGACAAGGGTAACCTTTTTAGGTTTCTAGATAAATTCAGTGTCTATGACTCTGTCCTTGTCAGACAAGAGAAGTTTAACATTGATATCAGCTTGTCAAAACCTTCAGTCACAATCATTCCCTTTGGTAGCCTTATGCATGGAAATGTTGGGTCTTAGGACTGCCGCATCAGATGCGATCTCCTTTGCTCGTTTTCACACGCGACCTCTTCAGCTCTGTATGCTGAACCAATGGTGCAGGGATTACTCAAAGATATCTCAATTAATATCTTTAAACCGATTTTACGACACTCTCTGACATGGTGGACAGATCACCATCGTTTAGTTCAGGGGGCTTCTTTGTTCTTCCGACCTGGACTATAATCTCAACAGATGCAAGTCTTACAGGTTGGGGAGCTGTGTGGGGGTATCTGACGGCACAAGGGGTTTGGGAATCTCAGGAGGTGAGATTTCCGATCAATATTTTGGAACTCTGTGCAATTTTCAGAGCTCTTCAGTCTTGGCCTCTTCTGAAGAGAGAGTTGTTCATTTGTTTTCAGATAGACAATGTCACAACTGTGGCATACATCAATCATCAAGGAGGGACTCACAGTCCTCTGGCTATGAAAGAAGTATCTCGAATTTTGGTTTGGGCGGAATCCAGCTCCTGTCTAATCTCTGCGGTTCATATCCCAGGTATGGACAATTGGAAAGCGGATTATCTCAGTCGCCAAACGTTGCATCCGGGCGAATGGTCTCTTCACCCAGAGGTATTTCTTCAGATTGTTCAAATGTGGGAACTTCCAGAAATAGATCTGATGGCTTCTCATCTAAACAAGAAACTTCCCAGGTATCTGTCCAGATCCCGGGATCCTCAGGCGGAGGCAGTGGATGCATTATCACTTCCTTGGAATTATCATCCTGCCTATATCTTTCCGCCTCTAGTTCTTCTTCCAAGAGTAATCTCCAAGATTCTGAAGGAATGCTCGTTTGTTCTGCTGGTAGCTCCGGCATGGCCTCACAGGTTTTGGTATGCGGATCTTGTCCGGATGGCCTCTTGCCAACCGTGGACTCTTCCGTTAAGACCAGACCTTTTGTCTCAAGGTCCTTTTTTCCATCAGGATCTGAAATCCTTAAATTTAAAGGTATGGAGATTGAACGCTTGATTCTTGGTCAAAGAGGTTTCTCTGACTCTGTGATTAATACTATGTTACAGGCTCGTAAATCTGTATCCAGAGAGATATATTATAGAGTCTGGAAGACTTATATTTCTTGGTGTCTTTCTCATCATTTTTCTTGGCATTCTTTTAGAATACCGAGAATATTACAGTTTCTTCAGGATGGTTTAGATAAGGGTTTGTCCGCAAGTTCCTTGAAAGGTCAAATCTCTGCTCTTTCTGTTCTTTTTCACAGAAAGATTGCTATTCTTCCTGATATTCATTGTTTTGTACAAGCTTTGGTTCGTATAAAGCCTGTCATTAAGTCAATTTCTCCTCCTTGGAGTTTGAATTTGGTTCTGGGGGCTCTTCAAGCTCCTCCATTTGAACCTATGCATTCATTGGATATTAAATTACTTTCTTGGAAAGTTTTGTTCCTTTTGGCCATCTCTTCTGCCAGAAGAGTTTCTGAATTATCTGCTCTTTCTTGTGAGTCTCCTTTTCTGATTTTTCATCAGGATAAGGCGGTGTTGCGAACTTCTTTTGAATTTTTACCTAAGTTGTGAATTCCAACAACATTAGTAGAGACATTGTGGTTCCTTCATTATGTCCTAATCCTAAGAATTCTAAGGAGAAATCGTTGCATTCTTTGGATGTTATTAGAGCTTTGAAATATTATGTTGAAGCTACTAAGTCTTTCCGAAAGACTTCTAGTTTATTTGTTATCTTTTCCGGTTTTAGAAAGGCCAGAAAACTTCTGCCATTTCTTTGGCATCTTGGTTGAAATCTTTATTTCATCTTGCCTATGTTGAGTCGGGTAAGACTCCGCCTCATAGGATTACAGCTCATTCTACTAGGTCAGTTTCTACTTCCTGGGCGTTTAGGAATGAAGCTTCGGTTGATCAGATTTGCAAAGCGGCAACTTGGTCCTCTTTGCATACTTTTACCAAATTCTACCATTTTGTTGTATTTTCTTCTTCTGAAGCAGTTTTTGGTAGAAAAGTACTTCAGGCAGCGGTTTCAGTTTGAATCTTCTGCTTATGTTTTTCATTAAACTTTATTTTGGGTGTGGATTATTTTCAGCAGGAATTGGCTGTCTTTATTTTATCCCTCCCTCTCTAGTGACTCTTGTGTGGAAAGATCCACATCTTGGGTAGTCATTATCCCATACGTCACTAGCTCATGGACTCTTGCTAATTACATGAAAGAAAACATAATTTATGTAAGAACTTACCTGATAAATTCATTTCTTTCATATTAGCAAGAGTCCATGAGGCCCGCCCTTTTTTGTGGTGGTTATGATTTTTTTTGTATAAAGCACAATTATTCCAATTCCTTATTTTATATGCTTTCGCACTTTTTTCTTATCACCCCACTTCTTGGCTATTCGTTAAACTGAATTGTGGGTGTGGTGAGGGGTGTATTTATAGGCATTTTAAGGTTTGGGAAACTTTGCCCCTCCTGGTAGGAATGTATATCCCATACGTCACTAGCTCATGGACTCTTGCTAATATGAAAGAAATGAATTTATCAGGTAAGTTCTTGCATAAATTATGTTATTTATTTAAAATGGAATTTATTCGATCTTTACTTAAAGAAGTATTAATTGCTTTAGAAATAGAGGATTCTGGTCCTCTTGATACTAATTCTAAACGTTTAGATAAGGTATTTAAATCTCCTGTGGTTATTCCAGAAGTTTTTCCTGTTCCTAATGCTATTTCTGCAGTAATTTCCAAAGAATGGGATAAATTGGGTAATTCATTTACTCCTTCTAAACGTTTTAAGCAATTATATCCTGTACCGTCTGACAGGTTAGAATTTTGGGACAAAATCCCTAAAGTTGATGGGGCTATTTCTACCCTTGCTAAACGTACTACCATTCCTATGTCAGATGGTACTTCGTTTAAAGATCCTTTAGATAGGAAAATTGAATCCTTTCTAAGAAAAGCTTATCTGTGTTCAGGTAATCTTCTTAGGCCTGCTATATCATTAGCTGATGTTGCTGCAGCTTCAACTTTTTGGTTGGAAACTTTAGCGCAACAAGTAGCAAATCATGATTCTCATGATATTATTATTCTTCTTCAGCATGCTAATAATTTTATTTGTGATGCCATTTTTGATATTATTAGAGTTGATGTCAGGTTTATGTCTCTAGCTATTTTAGCTAGAAGAGCTTTATGGCTTAAGACTTGGAATGCTGATATGGCTTCTAAATCAACTCTACTTTCCATTTCTTTCCAGGGTAACAAATTATTTGGTTCTCAGTTGGATTCTATTATCTCAACTGTTACTGGTGGGAAAGGAACTTTTTTACCACAGGATAAAAAATCTAAAGGTAAAAACAGGGCTAATAATCGTTTTCGTTCCTTTCGTTTCAACAAAGAACAAAAGCCTGATCCTTCGTCCTCAGGAGCAGTTTCAGTTTGGAAACCATCTCCAGTCTGGAATAAATCCAAGCCTGCTAGAAAGGCAAAGCCTGCTTCTAAGTCCACATGAAGGTGCGGCCCTCATCCCAGCTCAGCTGGTAGGGGGCAGGTTACGTTTTTTCAAAGAAATTTGGATCAATTCTGTTCACAATCTTTGGATTCAGAACATTGTTTCAGAAGGGTACAGAATTGGTTTCAAGATGAGACCTCCTGCAAAGAGATTTTTTCTTTCCCGTGTCCCAGTAAATCCAGTGAAAGCTCAAGCATTTCTGAATTGTGTTTCAGATCTAGAGTTGGCTGGAGTAATTATGCCAGTTCCAGTTTCGGAACAGGGGATGGGGTTTTATTCAAATCTCTTCATTGTACCAAAGAAGGAGAATTCCTTCAGACCAGTTCTGGATCTAAAAATATTGAATCATTATGTAAGGATACCAACGTTCAAGATGGTAACTGTAAGGACTATCTTGCCTTTTGTTCAGCAAGGGAATTATATGTCCACAATAGATTTACAGGATGCATATCTGCATATTCCGATTCATCCAGATCACTATCAGTTCCTGAGATTCTCTTTTCTGGACAAGCATTACCAGTTTGTGGCTCTACCGTTTGGCCTAGCTACAGCTCCAAGAATTTTTTCAAAGGTTCTCGGTGCCCTTCTGTCTGTAATCAGAGAACAGGGTATTGTGGTATTTCCTTATTTGGACGATATCTTGGTACTTGCTCAGTCTTTACATTTAGCAGAATCTCATACGAATCGACTTGTGTTGTTTCTTCAAGATCATGGTTGGAGGATCAATTTACCAAAAAGTTCTTTGATTCCTCAGACAAGGGTAACCTTTCTGGGTTTCCAGATAGATTCAGTATCCATGACTCTGTCTTTAACAGACAAGAGACGTATAAAATTGATTGCAGCTTGTCGAAACCTTCAGTCACAATCATTCCCTTCGGTAGCCTTATGCATGGAAATTCTAGGTCTTATGACTGCTGCATCGGACGCGATCCCCTTTGCTCGTTTTCTCATGCGACCTCTTCAGCTCTGTATGCTGAATCAATGGTGCAAGGATTACACAAAGATATCTCAATTAATATCTTTAAAACCGATTATTCGACACTCTCTAACGTGGTGGACAGATCACCATCGTTTAATTTAGGGGGCTTCTTTTGTGCTTCCGACCTGGACTGTAATTTCAACAGATGCAAGTCTCACAGGTTGGGGAGCTGTGTGGGGATCTCTGACGGCACAAGGAGTTTGGGAATCTCAGGAGGTGAGATTACCGATCAATATTTTGGAACTCCGTGCAATTTTCAGAGCTCTTCAGTTTTGGCCTCTTCTGAAGAGAGAATCGTTCATTTGTTTTCAGACAGACAATGTCACAACTGTGGCATACATCAATCATCAAGGAGGGACTCACAGTCCTCTGGCTATGAAAGAAGTATCTCGAATTTTGGTTTGGGCGGAATCCAGCTCCTGTCTAATCTCTGCGGTTCATATCCCAGGTATAGACAATTGGGAAGCGGATTATCTCAGTCGCCAAACGTTGCATCCGGGCGAATGGTCTCTTCACCCAGAGGTATTTCTTCAAATTGTTCAAATGTGGGAACTTCCAGAAATAGATCTGATGGCGTCTCATCTAAACAAGAGACTTCCCAGGTATCTGTCCAGATCCCGGGATCCTCAGGCGGAGGCAGTGGATGCATTATCACTTCCTTGGAAGTATCATCCTGCCTATATCTTTCCGCCTCTAGTTCTTCTTCCAAGAGTAATCTCCAAGATTCTGAAGGAATGCTCGTTTGTTCTGCTGGTAGCTCCGGCATGGCCTCACAGGTTTTGGTATGCGGATCTTGTCCGGATGGCCTCTTGCCAACCGTGGACTCTTCCGTTAAGACCAGACCTTCTGTCTCAAGGTCCTTTTTTCCATCAGGATCTCAAATCCTTAAATTTAAAGGTATGGAGATTGAACGCTTGATTCTTGGTCAAAGAGGTTTCTCTGACTCTGTGATTAATACTATGTTACAGGCTCGTAAATCTGTATCTAGAGAGATATATTATAGAGTCTGGAAGACTTATATTTCTTGGTGTCTTTCTCATCATTTTTCTTGGCATTCTTTTAGAATACCGAGAATATTACAGTTTCTTCAGGATGGTTTAGATAAGGGTTTGTCCGCAAGTTCCTTGAAAGGACAAATCTCTGCTCTTTCTGTTCTTTTTCACAGAAAGATTGCTATTCTTCCTGATATTCATTGTTTTGTACAAGCTTTGGTTCGTATAAAACCTGTCATTAAGTCAATTTCTCCTCCTTGGAGTTTGTATTTGGTTCTGGGGGCTCTTCAAGCTCCTCCATTTGAACCTATGCATTCATTGGACATTAAATTACTTTCTTGGAAAGTTTTGTTCCTTTTGGCCATCTCTTCTGCCAGAAGAGTTTCTGAATTATCTGCTCTTTCTTGTGAGTCTCCTTTTCTGATTTTTCATCAGGATAAGGCGGTGTTGCGAACTTCTTTTGAATTTTTACCTAAAGTTGTGAATTCCAACAACATTAGTAGAGAAATTGTGGTTCCTTCATTATGTCCTAATCCTAAGAATTCTAAGGAGAAATCGTTGCATTCTTTGGATGTTGTTAGAGCTTTGAAATATTATGTTGAAGCTACTAAATCTTTCCGAAAGACTTCTAGTCTATTTGTCATCTTTTCCGGTTCTAGAAAAGGCCAGAAAGCTTCTGCCATTTCTTTGGCATCTTGGTTGAAATCTTTAATTCATCTTGCCTATGTTGAGTCGGGTAAAACTCCGCCTCAAAGGATTACAGCTCATTCTACTAGGTCAGTTTCTACTTCCTGGGCGTTTAGGAATGAAGCTTCGGTTGATCAGATTTGCAAAGCAGCAACTTGGTCCTCTTTGCATACTTTTACTAAATTCTACCATTTTGATGTATTTTCTTCTTCTGAAGCAGTTTTTGGTAGAAAAGTACTTCAGGCAGCGGTTTCAGTTTGAATCTTCTGCTTATGTTTTTCATTAAACTTTATTTTGGGTGTGGATTATTTTCAGCAGGAATTGGCTGTCTTTATTTTATCCCTCCCTCTCTAGTGACTCTTGTGTGGAAAGATCCACATCTTGGGTAATCATTATCCCATACGTCACTAGCTCATGGACTCTTGCTAATTACATGAAAGAAAACATAATTTATGTAAGAATTTACCTGATAAATTCATTTCTTTCATATTAGCAAGAGTCCATGAGGCCCGCCCTTTTTTGTGGTGGTTATGATTTTTTTGTATAAAGCACAATTATTCCAATTCCTTATTTTATATGCTTTCGCACTTTTTTATCACCCCACTTCTTGGCTATTCGTTAAACTGAATTGTGGGTGTGGTGAGGGGTGTATTTATAGGCATTTTGAGGTTTGGGAAACTTTGCCCCTCCTGGTAGGAATGTATATCCCATACGTCACTAGCTCATGGACTCTTGCTAATATGAAAGAAATGAATTTATCAGGTAAGTTCTTACATAAATTATGTTTTTAGCAAAGCGTGGCTTCTCCGAGTCAGTCATTGATACCTTAATACAGGCACGAAAGCCTGTCACCAGGAAAATTTACCATAAAATATGGCGTACATATCTTTATTGGTGTGAATCCAAGGGTTAGGATTCCCAGGATATTATCTTTTCTCCAAGATGGTTTGGAAAAAAGATTGTCTGCTAATTCCTTAAAAGGACAGATTTCTGCTCCGTCTTTTCTTTTGCACAAGCAGTCTGGCAGATGTTCCAGATGTTCAGGCATTTTGTCAGGCTTTGGTTAGAATCAAGCCTGTGTTTAAACCTGTTGCTCCCCCATGGAGCTTAAATTTGGTTCTTAAGGTTCTTCAAGGAGTTCCGTTTGAACCTCTTCATTCCATAGATATCAAACTTTTATCTTGGAAAGTTCTGTTTTTGGTAGCTATTTCCTCGGCTTGTAGAGTCTCCGAGTTATCTGCTTTACAATGTGATTCTCCTTATCTGATCTTTCATACGGATAAGGTAGTCCTGCGTACCAAACCTGGGTTTTTACCTAAGGTGGTATCTAACAAGAATATCAATCAAGAGATTGTTGTTCCATCCTTGTGTCCTAATCCTTCTTCAAAGAAGGAACGTCTATTACACAATCTGGACATGGTTCGTGCTTTAAAGTTTTACTTACAAGCTACTAAAGATTTTTGTCAAACATCTTCTTTGTTTGTTGTCTACTCTGGACAGAGGAGAGGTCAAAAGGCTTTGGCAACCTCTCTTTCTTTTTGGCTAAGAAGCATAATCCGCTTAGCCTATGAGACTGCTGGCCAGCAGCCTCCTGAAAGGATTACAGCTCATTCTACTTGAGCTGTGGCTTCCACTTGGGCCTTTAAAAATGAGGCTTCTGTTGAACAGATTAGCAAGGCGGCGACTTGGTCTTCGCTTCATACTTTTTTGAAATTCTACAAATTTGATACTTTTGCTTCTTCAGAGGCTATTTTTGGGAGAAAGGTCTTACAGGCAGTGGTACCTTCCGTTTAAGTACCTGCCTTGTCCCTCCCTTCATCCGTGTACTTTAGCTTTGGTATTGGTATCCCACAAGTAATGGATGATCCGTGGACTGGATACACCTTACAAGAGAAAACACAATTTATACTTACTTGATAAATTTATTTCTCTTGTGGTGTATCCAGTCCACGGCCCGCCCTGTCATTTTAAGGCAGGTAATTTTTTCATTTAAACTACAGTCACCACTGCACCCTATGGTTTCTCCTCTCTCTGCGTGTTTTCGGTCGAATGACTGGATATGGCAGTTAGGGGAGGAGCTATATAACAGCTCTGCTGTGGGTGTCCTCTTGCAACTTCCTGTTGGGAATGAGAATATCCCACAAGTAATGGATGATCCGTGGACTGGATACACCACAAAAGAAATAAATTTATCAGGTAAGCATAAATTGTGTTTTTCATTACTTAAGACACTCAGCTATGGTTTGGCCCTTTTTTTTTATATAAAGTTCTAAATATATGTATTGTACTTATATTTGCCATGATTCAGGTTTTCAGTATATTTCCTTTTTGCAGACTGTCAGTTTCATATCTGGAAAATGCTTTTTTATGAAAATGTATTTCTTACCTGGGGTATAGTCTCTTTTTCAAATTGACTGTCTTTTAAATTCGCGGGCAGAATTAGGTTTGTGAGGGCGCAAAATAACAAGGTTTATTGTGTCATTCTTGGCGTGAGATTTTTTTTGGCTCGAAGTTACGTTCGTCGCAAATTCGTCATTTCCGGCTTCTTAGTTGACAGCGAGTCCTTCACAAGGTTGCGTCATCTATGACGCGAGTGTGACGCCAAATATTTTCATTATTTAAGACCCCATTTTTATTTTGCCTCTTGCCTTTTTCTATGTCAAAGGGCTATGCTGTTTGCATTTTTTCCCATTCCTGAAACTGCCATATAAGGAAATTGATCATTTTACTTTGTTTTTTTCTCTTACATTTGCAAGATGTCTCAATCTGATCATGTTTCAGACTTCACTGTTGGATCCCAGCTGCCTGATAACAGTTCTACCAAAGCTAAGTGCATTTGTTGTAAACTTGTGGAGATTATACCTCCAGCTGTGGTTTGTAATAGTTGTCATGATAAACTTTTACATGCAGAAAATGTATCCATCAGTAGTAGTTCATTACCTGTTGCTGTTCTCTCAACATCTGATGTACAATATATACCTGTAAATTTAAAAGACTTTATTTCTGATTCTATTCAGAAGGCTTTATCTGCCATCCCGCCTTCTAATAAACGTAAAAGGTCTTTTAAAACTTCTCATAGATTTGAGGAAATTTCAAATGACCGGCAACATACTTATTTATCCTTCTCTGATGAGGATCTATCTGATTCAGAATATCCTGCCTCAGATATTGATACTGACAAATCCTCTTATTTAAAATGGAGTATATTCGTTCTTTATTAAAAGTGTTGTTTACATTGGATATGGAGGAAACTAGTAAACATTTTAATTCTGTTTATAAAACTCCTGTGGTTATTCCAGACGTTTTTCTAGTTCCGGATGCTATTTCTGATATGATTTCTAAAGAATGGAATAGGCCTGGTACTTCTTTTATTCCTTCTTCAAGGTTTTAAAAATTGTATCCTTTGCCAGCAGTTAGATTGGAGTTTTGAGAGAAGATCCTCAAAGTTGATGGGGCTATCTCCACTCTTGCTAAACGTACTACTATTCCTACGGAAGATAGTACTTTTAAAGATCGTTTAGATAGGAAACTTGAATCTTATCTAATTAAGGCTTATTTCTCTTACATGGTGTATCCAGTCCACAGATTCATCCTTACTTGTGGGATATTCTCAATCCCTACAGGAAGTGGCAAAGAGAGCACACAGCAGAGCTGTCCATATAGCTCCCCTCAGGCTCCGCCCCCCCCAGTCATTCTCTTTGCCGCTCTAACAAGTAGCATCTCCACGGGAGGGTAAAGAGTTTGTGGTGTTAGATTTGTAGTTTTTATTTCTTCAATCAAGAGTTTGTTATTTTAAAATAGTGCCGGTTTGTACTATTTACCCTGAGGCAGAAAGTGATGAAGATTTCTGCTGAGAGGAAAAAGATTTTAGCATGTTGTAACTAAAATCCATTGCTGTTCCCACACAGGACTGTTGAGTACCGGAGAACTTCAGTTGGGGGGAACAGTTTGCAGGCTTAACTGCTTCAGGTATGCTCAGTCATTTTTTCTAACAAGACCTGATAATGTTAGAAGACTGACAGAAATCCCCATGTGGGAAGGTAAGCCATTTTCTGAGACTCAGTATAGAAGGATGGCTTAGGTTAAGGGCTTAAATACTGGTGGACACTGTTATGGGCTAAATCGATTACTTTATTAGTATAATCTCATATTTGTTCAAGTGTTTTAGACGTTTGGAACACTTTTTTGGGGTTTTAATACGCCTGGCATATTGTAAGACACCTAATCTGTCTCAGGAAGGCCCCATAACTCCGGAATGAAGAGGGAGGGGGCCTCATTTTCATGCCTCAGTTGCGCAGTTGTTTTACAAGACAGCTTCATGCAGCTTCACGTGTAGAGTCCAGAGATTGCAGGGAGGACTCCAGGGAGGCTTATTTTCGTCTACAAATAATCCCTAAGGAAGGTAAAGCCACAGTAGAGACTGTGGCACCGTGCTGTAGTGTTTTAAACCGGTAGCCTGCTTCATTTAGCTCCGGTTTGGGCAATAAGGGGTTAATTGATTTGAAAATGTGTGTGCAATCATTTCAAAGCATTAGGATCATGTGGTGAAAATTTCATCAAGATTGAATGTTTTTTGGTGATTTGGTAAAAAAGTGTGTGCTTTTTATTATTTAAAGGCACAGTAACGTTTTTTCAAAAAGTGTTTTTTACTGTATTGTAGTGCTGTCTAAGTCTGTCAAACATGTCTGAGCCTTCAGATAGACCCTGTTCTTTGTGTTTAAAAGCCATGGCGGTACCCCCATTGCATTTGTGTTTAAAGTGTGCTAAAGCATCTAAGCATTTTAAAGACCATGCAGTGACACTTAAAAATGTAGCCCAAGATGATTCTTTAACGGAAGGTAACGAGGATAGTCCTTCTTCCTCTCCCCATGTGTCGACACCAGTTACGCCCGCGCAAGCGATGCCTAGTACCTCTAGCGCATTGGCCCCTATTACCTTACAACAATTAGCAGCAGTAATGGATAATTCCCTTGCAGCATTTTTATCCAAACTGCCAGTTTTTCCAAGAAAGCGCGATAGCTCAGTTTTAAATACAGAGGATGACCAATCAGAAGCTTTGGATAATTTATCTGTAGTACCCTCACAACACTCTGAAGTGGCAGTGAGGGATGGTCTGTCTGAGGGAGAAATTTCTGACACAGGAAAAGTTTCTCAGATTCCTTAGCGTTTAAATTTAAGCTGGAACACCTCCGCGTCCTGCTTAAGGAGGTTTTAGCTACGCTGGATGATTGTGACCCCATGGTGGTCCCAGAAAAATTGTGTAAAATGGACAGGTTTTTAGAGGTCCCTGTACACACTGAGGCGTTTCCGATCCCAAAGAGGGTGGCGGATATTGTGACTAGGGAGTGGGAGAGACCAGGTGTACCCTTTGTTCCCCCCCCTATCTTTAAGAAAATGTTCCCCATAAACGACCCCAGGTGGGACGCGTGGCAGACGGTCCCTAAGGTAGAGGGAGCTGTTTCAACGCTTGCTAAGCGTACAACTATACCAATAGAGGACAGTTGTGCTTTCAAAGATCCTATGGATAAAAAATTGGAAGGTTTGCTGAAGAAAATGTTTGTTCATCAAGGTTTCCTTCTCCAGCCAATTGCCTGCATTATTCCTGTAACTACTGCAGCGGCTTTTTGGTTTGAGGCGCTGGAGGAGTCGCTCCAGAGGGAGACTTCATATGACGAAGTCATGGATAGAATTCACGCTTTAAAGCTGGCTAATTCTTTTATCACTGATGCCGCTTTCCAATTAGCTAATTTAGCGGCGAAAAATTCAGGTTTTGCCATTATGGCGCGAAGAGCGCTTTGGCTCAAATCATGGTCGGCTGACGTGTCGTCCAAAACAAAATTACTAAACATTCCTTTTAAGGGAAAGACCCTTTTTGGTCCCGAGTTGAAAGAAATTATCGCGGATATCACTGGGGGTAAGGGTCATGCCCTCCCGCAGGATAGACCGTTTAAGGCCAAAAACAAGGCTAATTTTTGCTCCTTTCGCAACTTCAGGAGCGGACCTGCTTCAACCTCTGCTGCCGCTAAGCAAGAGGGTAACGCTTCCCAGCCTAAAGCAACCTGGAAACCCTTGCAGGGCTGGAATAAGGGTAAACAGGCCAAGAAGCCTGTGCCTGCTGCCAAGACAGCATGAAGGGGTAGCCCCCGATCCGGGACCGGATCTAGTAGGGGGCAGACTTTCTCTCTTTGCTCAGGCTTGGGCAAGAGACGTTCCAGATCCCTGGGCATTAGAAATTGTTGCTCAGGGGTATCTTCTAGAATTCAAGGACTCTCCCCCAAGGGGAAGGTTACACATTTCTCGTTTGTCTTCAGACCAGACAAAGGAACAGGCGTTCTTACGCTGTGTCGAAGATCTTCTAAAGATGGGAGTGATACACCCAGTTCCAATTGCAGAACAAGGGCTGGGATTTTACTCAAACCTGTTTGTAGTTCCCAAAAAGGAAGGAACTTTCAGGCCAATCCTGGATCTAAAAATTCTAAACAAATTCCTCAGAGTTCCATCTTTCAAAATGGAAACTATTCGGACAATCTTGCCGATGATCCAGGAAGGTCAATATATGACTACCGTGGATCTAAAGGATGCGTACCTACATATTCCTATCCACAAAGATCATCATCAGTTCCTAAGGTTCGCCTTTCTGGACACGCATTACCAGTTCGTGGCCCTTCCTTTCGGGTTGGCCACCGCTCCCAGAATTTTCACAAAGGTGCTAGGGTCCCTTCTAGCGGTACTAAGACCGCGGGGCATCGCAGTAGCACCTTACCTAGACGACATCTTAATACAGGCGTCGTCTTTTCACAGAGCAAAGGCTCATACGGACATTGTTCTGGCCTTTCTAAGGTCTCACGGGTGGAAGGTGAACGTAGAAAAAAGTTCTCTGTCCCCGCTCACAAGGGTTCCCTTCCTGGGAACACTAATAGACTCTGTAGAAATGAAAATCTTTCTGACAGAAGTCAGGAAGTCAAAACTTTTGAATACTTGCCGAGTTCTTCATTCCATTCCTCGGCCTTCTGTGGCTCAGTGCATGTATGTAATTGGTCTAATGGTTACGGCAATGGACGTAGTCCCTTTTTGCCCGAATTCATCTAAGACCACTGCAACTGTGCATGCTCAAACAGTGGAATGGGGATTATGCAGATTTGTCTCCTCAAATACAAATGGACTAGAAAACCAGAGACTCTCTTCTCTGGTGGTTGTCTCAGGATCACCTGTCTCAGGGAATGAGTTTCCGCAGGCCGAAGTGGATCATTGTCACGACCGATGCCAGTCTGTTAGGCTGGGGTGCGGTCTGGGACTCCCTGAAAGCTCAGGGTCTATGGTCTCGGGAAGAATCTCTTCTCCCGATAAACATTTTGGAACTGAGAGCGATATTCAATACGCTCCAGGCATGGCCTCAACTAGCGGAGGCCAAATTCATCAGATTTCAGTCGGACAACATCACGACTGTAGCGTACATCAATCATCAGGGAGGAACAAAGAGTTCCCTAGCGATGAAGGAAGTAACCAAGATCATCAAATGGGCGGAGGATCACTCCTGCCATCTATCTGCAATTCACATCCCAGGAGTAGACAACTGGGAGGCGGATTATCTGAGTCGTCAGACTTTCCATCCAGTGGGAACTCCACCCGGAGGTCTTTCCTCAGCTAACCCAGCTATGGGGCATTCCAGAATTGGATCTGATGGCGTCACATCAGAACACCAAACTTCCCCTTTACGGATCCAGATCCAGGGATCCCAAGGCGGCATTGATAGATGCTTTAGTAGCGCCTTGGTCATTCAGTCTAGCTTATGTCTTTCCACCGTTTCCTCTTCTCCCTCGGCTAGTAGCCAGAATCAAACAGGAGAAGGCTTCAGTAATTCTGATAGCACCTGCGTGGCCACGCAGGACTTGGTATGCAGACCTAGTGGACATGTCATTGGCTTCACCATGGAAACTGCCATCGAGGCAGGATCTTCTAATTCAAGGTCCATTCAAGCATCCAAATCTAGTTTCTCTGCAACTGACTGCTTGGAGATTGAACGCTTAATTCTAGCTAAGCGTGGTTTCTCTGAATCAGTTATAGATACTCTGATCCAGGCTAGAAAGCCTGTCACCAGGAAAATTTACCATAAGATATGGCGGAAATATCTTTGTTGGTGCGAATCCAAAGGTTACTCGTGGAGTAAGGTTAGGATTCCACGGATATTGTCTTTTCTCCAAGAAGGATTGGAGAAAGGTTTGTCAGCTAGTTCCTTAAAGGGACAGATATCTGCTCTGTCTATCCTGTTACACAAGCGTCTGGCAGCTGTACCAGGCGTTTGCACAGGCCCTAGTTAGAATCAAGCCTGTCTACAGACCTGTGGCTCCTCCATGGAGTCTAAATTTAGTTCTTTCAGTTCTTCAAGGGGTTCCGTTTGAACCTTTGCATTCCATAGATATTAAGTTATTATCTTGGAAAGTTTTGTTTTTGGTAGCTATTTCTTCTGCTCGAAGAGTTTCTGAATTGTCTGCTTTGCAGTGTAATACACCCTTTCTGGTGTTCCATGCAGATAAGGTTGTTTTTCGTACCAAACCTGGTTTCCTTCCAAAAGTGGTTTCTAATAAGAATATTAACCAGGAAATCATTGTTCCTTTTCTGTGCCCTAATCCAGCTTCTAAGAAGGAACGACTGTTACACAATCTTGATGTGGTTCGTGCTTTAAAATTCTATTTAAAAGCAACTAAAGATTTCAGACAAACATCATCCTTGTTTGTTGTCTATTCTGGTAAGAGGAGAGGTCAGAAAGCGACTGCTACCTCTCTTTCCTTCTGGCTGAAAAGCATAATCCGATTGTCTTATGAGACTGCTGGACAGCAGCCTCCTGAACGAATTACAGCTCATTCCACTAGAGCTGTGGCTTCCACATGGGCTTTCAAGAATGAGGCTTCTGTTGAACAGATTTGTAAGGCAGCGACTTGGTCTTCACTGCATACATTTGCCAAATTTTACAAATTCGATACTTTTGCTTCTACGGAGGCTATTTTTGGGAGAAAGGTTTTGCAAGCAGTGGTGCCTTCCGTTTAGGTTACCTGACTTGTTCCCTCCCTTCATCCGTGTCCTAAAGTTTTGGTATCCCACAAGTAAGGATGAATCCGTGGACTGGATACACCATGTAAGAGAAAACAGAATTTATGCTTACCTGATAAATTACTTTCTCTTACGGTGTATCCAGTCCACGGCCCGCCCTGGCAATTAAGTCAGGTTCAAATTTATTTTAGTAAACTACAGTCACCACTGCACCCTATAGTTTCTCCTTTTTCTCCTAACCGTCGGTCGAATGACTGGGGGGGCGGAGCCTGAGGGGAGCTATATGGACAGCTCTGCTGTGTGCTCTCTTTGCCACTTCCTGTAGGGATTGAGAATATCCCACAAGTAAGGATGAATCCGTGGACTGGATACACCATAAGAGAAAGTAATTTATCAGGTAAGCATAAATTCTGTTTTATATTCAGGTCATCTTCTTAGGCCTGCAATTTCTTTGGCTGATGTTGCAGCTGCTTCAACTTTTTGGTTGGAAAATTTAGCACAACAAGTATTAGATCATGATTTGTCTATCATTAAGTTGATTCAACATGCTAATAATTTCATTTGTGATGCCATTTTTGATATCATCAAAATTGATGTTGGATATGTCTTTAGCTATTTTAGCTAGAATAGCTTATGGGCTCAAATCTTGGAATGCTGATATGACTTCTAAATCCAGATTGCTTTCTCTTTCTTTCCAAGGTAATAAATTATTTGGTTCTCAGTTGGATTCAATAATTTCAACTGTCACTGGGGGGGAGGGAGTTTTTTTGCCTCGGGATAAAAAACCTAAAGGTAAATCTAAAGCTTCTAACCGTTTTTTCATTCCTTTCGACATAAGGAACAGAAATCTAATCCTTCCCCAAAGGAATCTGTTTCCAATTGGAAACCTTCCTCAAATTGTGATAAATCCAAGCCTTTTAAGAGATCAAAGCCAGCCCCCAAGTCCGCATGAAGGTACGGCCCTCATTCCAGCTCAGCTGGTAGGGGACAGATTAAAATTCTTCAAAGATTTTTGGATCAATTCGGTCCAAAATCATTGGATTCAGAGTATTGTCTCTCGGGTACAGAATAGGATTCAAAGTAAGACCACCTGTGAAGATTTTTTTTCTCACGCATTCCAGCGAACCCAGTAAAGGCTCAGGCTTTCCTGAAGTGTGTTTCAGACCTGGAGTTATCAGGGGTAATCATGCCAGTTCCGTTTCAGGAACAGGGCCTGGGGCTTCCAAAATCGATCTGATGGCTTCTCATCTAAACAAGAAACTTCCCAGGTACCTGTCCAGGTCCAGGGATCCTCAGGCGGAAGCAGTGGATGCATTGCCACTTCCTTGGTGTTATCAACCTGCTTATATTTCTCCTTCATTGGTGTGTACGGTCCACGGCTTCATCCCTACTTGTGGGATATTCTCATTCCCTACAGGAAGTGGCAAAGAGAGCACAACAGCAGAGCTGTCCATATAGCTCCCCCTCTAGCTCCGCCCCCCCAGTCATTCTCTTTGCCGCTCTGAACAAGTAGCATCTCCACGGGGGTGGTAAAGAGTATGTGGTGTTAGTTGTAGTTTTTTATTTCTTCTATCAAGAGTTTGTTATTTTAAAATAGTGCCGGTTTGTACTATTTACTCTGCAGCAGAAAGTGAAGAAGATTTCTGTTGAGAGGAGTATGATTTTAGCACCAGTAACTAAAATCCATTGCTGTTCCCACGCAGGACTGTTGAAACCAGAGAACATCAGTTGGGGGGAACAGTTTGCAGGCTTAACTGCTTCAGGTATGATCAGTCATTTTTCTAACAAGACCATGTAATGCTAGAAGACTGTCAGAAATTCCCTCTGGGATAGGTAAGCCATTTTTTCTTAGACTCTGTATAAAATGATGGCTTATATTTAGGGCTCTATGCTGGTTGACACTATTGTGGGCTTTAAAATCGATTGCTTTTTAGCATAGTTGCCAACATTTGAAAAACATTTCCAGGGACACTTTGCAGCTATCAATTACCTGCAGGAAACATTTTATCACACCCCTGCCCTAAAGTTCCGCCCACTTTGCCAAACCCACATAATTAGCATAATTTAGCTCCGCCTACTTATTATGGTGCAGATGATTTTATATATATATATATATATATATATATATATATATATATATAACACACAGAGAAAACCCAGCACTCACTTACAAGCTCTCAGCTAAGATTTAAAAGCAAAAATGGAAAGGTTAGTCACCGCATCTGGCCAAATGGGACAAGCTCAGGTACCACGTCAAGGTCCTCTCCAATACCTGAGACCCTAAAATAGCCACACAATGCAAGCTTTCAAATCCAAACAAGGGAAGGGTGCACAGGAATATGTAACCACCCTAGACATATACAAAACACGGAAGGGAACTGCACTCTCATACCGGACCGGGTACACATCCCATGACCCTGCAACATGCTCAGCCCTGGGTGCCACTGGCACTCACAGGAAGCTGTGCTGTCCCCAGAGCCACAAGCAGTTAACCCCAGACAGGTCTGGGTGCAAGAACCATAGGGAAAATTACAAAACAAATTAATACAACACACAGAGAAAACCCAGCACTCACTTACAAGCTCTCAGCTAAGATTTAAAAGCAAAAATGGAAAGGTTAGTCACCGCATCTGGCCAAATGGGACAAGCTCAGGTACCACGTCAAGGTCCTCTCCAATACCTGAGACCCTAAAACAGCCACACAATGCAAGCTTTCAAATCCAAACAAACTGAAAACAAGGGAAGGGTGCACAGGAATATGTAACCACCCTAGACATATACAAAACACGGAAGGGAACTGCACTCTCATACCGGACCGGGTACACATCCCATGACCCTGCAACATGCTCAGCCCTGGGTGCCACTGGCACTCACAGGAAGCTGTGCTGTCCCCAGAGCCACAAGCAGTTAACCCCAGACAGGTCTGGGTGCAAGAACCACAGGGAAAATTACAAAACAAATTAATACAACACACAGAGAAAACCCAGCACTCACTTACAAGCTCTCAGCTAAGATTTAAAAGCAAAAATGGAAAGGTTAGTCACCGCATCTGGCCAAATGGGACAAGCTCATAATTTGTTTTGTAATTTTCCCTATGGTTCTTGCACCCAGACCTGTCTGGGGTTAACTGCTTGTGGCTCTGGGGACAGCACAGCTTCCTGTGAGTGCCAGTGGCACCCAGGGCTGAGCATGTTGCAGGGTCATGGGATGTGTACCCGGTCCGGTATGAGAGTGCAGTTCCCTTCCGTGTTTTGTATATGTCTAGGGTGGTTACATATTCCTGTGCACCCTTCCCTTGTTTTCAGTTTGTTTGGATTTGAAAGCTTGCATTGTGTGGCTGTTTTAGGGTCTCAGGTATTGGAGAGGACCTTGACGTGGTACCTGAGCTTGTCCCATTTGGCCAGATGCGGTGACTAACCTTTCCATTTTTGCTTTTAAATCTTAGCTGAGAGCTTGTAAGTGAGTGCTGGGTTTTCTCTGTGTGTTGTATTAATTTGTTTTGTAATTTTCCCTATGGTTCTTGCACCCAGACCTGTCTGGGGTTAACTGCTTGTGGCTCTGGGGACAGCACAGCTTCCTGTGAGTGCCAGTGGCACCCAGGGCTGAGCATGTTGCAGGGTCATGGGATGTGTACCCGGTCCGGTATGAGAGTGCAGTTCCCTTCCGTGTTTTGTATATGTCTAGGGTGGTTACATATTCCTGTGCACCCTTCCCTTGTTTTCAGTTTGTTTGGATTTGAAAGCTTGCATTGTGTGGCTGTTTTAGGGTCTCAGGTATTGGAGAGGACCTTGACGTGGTACCTGAGATTGTCCCATTTGGCCAGATGCGGTGACTAACCTTTCCATTTTTGCTTTTAAATCTTAGCTGAGAGCTTGTAAGTGAGTGCTGGGTTTTCTCTGTGTGTTGTATTAATTTGTTTTGTAATTTTCCCTATGGTTCTTGCACCCAGACCTGTCTGGGGTTAACTGCTTGTGGCTCTGGGGACAGCACAGCTTCCTGTGAGTGCCAGTGGCACCCAGGGCTGAGCATGTTGCAGGGTCATGGGATGTGTACCCGGTCCGGTATGAGAGTGCAGTTCCCTTCCGTGTTTTGTATATGTCTAGGGTGGTTACATATTCCTGTGCACCCTTCCCTTGTTTTCAGTTTGTTTGGATTTGAAAGCTTGCATTGTGTGGCTGTTTTAGAGTCTCAGGTATTGGAGAGGACCTTGACGTGGTACCTGAGCTTGTCCCATTTGGCCAGATGCGGTGACTAACCTTTCCATTTTTGCTTTTAAATCTTAGCTGAGAGCTTGTAAGTGAGTGCTGGGTTTTCTCTGTGTGTTGTATTAATTTGTTTTGTAATTTTCCCTATGGTTCTTGCACCCAGACCTGTCTGGGGTTAACTGCTTGTGGCTCTGGGGACAGCACAGCTTCCTGTGAGTGCCAGTGGCACCCAGGGCTGAGCATGTTGCAGGGTCATGGGATGTGTACCCGGTCCGGTATGAGAGTGCAGTTCCCTTCCGTGTTTTGTATATGTCTAGGGTGGTTACATATTCCTGTGCACCCTTCCCTTGTTTTCAGTTTGTTTGGATTTGAAAGCTTGCATTGTGTGGCTGTTTTAGAGTCTCAGGTATTGGAGAGGACCTTGACGTGGTACCTGAGCTTGTCCCATTTGGCCAGATGCGGTGACTAACCTTTCCATTTTTGCTTTTAAATCTTAGCTGAGAGCTTGTAAGTGAGTGCTGGGTTTTCTCTGTGTGTTGTATTAATTTGTTTTGTAATTTTCCCTATGGTTCTTGCACCCAGACCTGTCTGGGGTTAACAGCTTGTGGCTCTGGGGACAGCACAGCTTCCTGTGAGTGCCAGTGGCACCCAGGGCTGAGCATGTTGCAGGGTCATGGGATGTGTACCCGGTCCGGTATGAGAGTGCAGTTCCCTTCCGTGTTTTATATATATATATATATATATATATATATATATATATATATATATATATATATATACACGTACAGAATGGAATTAATGAAAGAAATGGGAGCAAAATGGAAGATGCCTCACACGCCCATCCCCTCCCATTACCATATATACAAAAATGTAATATTATAGAGAGGATCCCTCTGCATCACTTACATAGTCCCTCCCCAGTAACTTATAAATCAATACATATTTAATATTATAGAGAGGTTCCCTCTGCCTTCATCAGATAGCCCCTCACCTGTACCTTATATACAGATATATAAAATATTATAGAGAGGTTCCCTCTGCCTCACTCACAGAGCCCGTCCCCAGTAACTTATTAATCAGTATATATTTAATATTATAGAGAGGTCCCCTCTGCCTTACACACAAAGCCCTCTCACCACAAAACACAGTAACACACAATGACACACGCACACACACTAACACTTTGTGTTAAGACTTATTGGCACAAAAAGTAACACAAACACACAATGACACACACAGTAACACTTGGTGCAACACACAGTGACATGCACAATAACACTTGGTACAACACACTGTTACACACAGTGACATACACAATAACACACAGTGACATACACAATAACACTTGTTACAACACACAGTAATACAAAGTGACATAAACAATAATACTTGGTGCAACACACAGTGACATACACACACAAAACACTCAGTGCAACACACAGTAAGACTTATGGGCACACAAAGTAACACAAACACACAGTGACATACACACACAGAACACACAGTGACATACACACACAAAACACACAGTGCAACACACAGTGACATACACACACAATAACACTCAGTGCAACACACAGTAAGACTTATAGACACACAAAGTAACACAAACACAATGACACACACAAAGTAAAAATTACATAGAGCACTATGATGTTTGACAGTCACCACACACAATAACATACAGTGGCACATGCACAAAATAACACAAACACTCAGTAACACACAATATAAACACACTAAGTGTGACACACACACTTTTTGGCACACAAAGTTACACAATGAGACAACAACAACAACAACACAGGTCTATATACAGCTGTACATACCTTAAGTCATGTGTTCTTGCTGCTCGGCCATGTTTCTTATGGGCTACACTCACTGATTCATATAGAAAACAAAGCACTGAGCAGACACACTTCCTGTTACTAATAAAACATCCCTTCAGTAGCATGATGGGAACTGTATTCATTTGAGGAAAGACTGTTACACATCAAATGCTTTAAAAACTACAAATCTCATAATGCACTGGAAAGTAGAGTTTTTTGCTAGAAATAATAGTTCCTATTTACGGAGTTGTCTGAAGGTGTTGTGGTGACAGTTTGCTGCAGTGCCAATTTCTTTATCTTATATTCAGGCATATCAAGTCTATAAAGAACCAACATGCACTATATGTATCACTGATGGCAACAAGCTAATGGGGTAATCATGCAATCCACCTTTAACGACTAATATTTGTATGATTTCACTTCACTGAGTGACAAGTTAGAGTCACAGCTAGCTGCATTTTTTTTTTTTAATAATCATTGGTGATTCACGGTCACCTCTTCAAAACATACATAGTGAGCAGAGCAGCACATATTTTATTGCAGGACTCCGGAGCCTGCCAGTTTAGTTAGGGCTGAGTGACTCACCTCTGTCTGCTGGTCCACACGTCTGATGTGACTGATGAGATCGGCTCTTAAGTTCTGAGAAACTTTAACTTCTGCTGCCGCGTGTCTGTGAGAAAGCTGGTGCACTGCAGTGGTGAGCGGCAAAGCAGGGTGGTCACGTGATGGTGACGTCGAGGAGGTGCTGACTTTGCTGCCTGACACGCAATAGGCGAGATAGTCAGGAGTGGCACACATGATGATCGCGCTAGCTAGCAAAGCTGCAGCCTGCTACTAACTTTCCGGGACATTTAAATGGCCGTGACAGGGTCCCAAATTCCGGGACTGTCCCGGCAAAAACGGGACAGTTGGCAAGTATGTTTTTAGCATGTTTTTCACTATAAATAAGGTGTTTTTGCAGACTTTAAAACACTTTTGGGGTTTAATTTCGGCCTGGCACTTATTTGGACACCTAAATCTAGTCAGAAAGGCCCCTCCACTCTGGAATGAAGAGGGAGGAGGCCTCATTTTCAGGCCTCAATTGCACAGTTTATTTGCCTAGGCAGTCCATGCAGCTTCATGTGGGGCATCAGAAAGGCCTCCAGAGAGGCTTATTTCCTACTAAAATAATCCCTAAGGCCTAGATTTGGAGTTTGGCGGTAGAAGGGCTGTTAACGCTCCGCGGGCTTTTTTCTGGCCGCACCATAAATTTAACTCTGGTATCGAGAGTTCAAACAAATGCTGCGTTAGGCTCCAAAAAAGGAGCGTAGAGCATTTTTACCGCAAATGCAACTCTCGATACCAGAGTTGCTTACGGACGCGGCCAGCCTCAAAAACGTGCTCGTGCACGATTCCCCCATAGAAAACAATGGGGCTGTTTGAGCTGAAAAAAAACCTAACACCTGCAAAAAAGCAGCGTTCAGCTCCTAACGCAGCCCCATTGTTTCCTATGGGGAAACACTTCCTACGTCTGCACCTAACACTCTAACATGTACCCCGAGTCTAAACACCCCTAACCTTACACTTATTAACCCCTAATCTGCCGCTCCCGCTATCGCTGACCCCTGCATTTTTTTTTTAACCCCTAATCTGCCGCTCTGTAAACCGCCGCAACCTACGTTATCCCTATATACCCCTAATCTGCTGCCCCTAACACCGCCGACCCCTATATTATATTTATTAACCCCTAATCTGCCCCCCACAACGTCGCCGACACCTGCCTACACTTATTAACCCCTAATCTGCTGAGCGGACCTGAGCGCTACTATAATAAAGTTATTAACCCCTAATCCGCCTCACTAACCCTATCATAAATAGTATTAACCCCTAATCTGCCCTCCCTAACATCGCCGACACCTAACTTCAATTATTAACCCCTAATCTGACGACCGGAGCTCACCGCTACTATAATAAATGGATTAACCCCTAAAGCTAAGTCTAACACTAACACCCCCCTAAGTTAAATATAATTTAAATCTAACAAAATAAATTAACTCTTATTAAATAAATTATTCCTATTTAAAGCTAAATACTTACCTGTAAAATACATCCTAATATAGCTACAATATAAATTATAATTATATTATAGCTATTTTAGGATTTATATTTATTTTACAGGCAACTTGGTAATTATTTTAACCAGGTACAATAGCTATTTAATAGTTACCTAGTTAAAATAATAACAAATTTACCTGTAAAATAAATCCTAACCTAAGATATAATTAAGCCTAACACTACCCTATCAATAAATTAATTAAATAAACTACCTACAATTACCTACAATTAACCTAACACTACACTATCAATAAATTAATTAAACACAATTCCTACAAATAAATACAATTAAATAAACTAGCTAAAGTACAAAAAATAAAAAAGAACTAAGTTACAAAAAATAAAAAAATATTTACAAACATAAGAAAAATATTACAACAATTTTAAACTAATTACACCTACTCTAAGCCCCCTAATAAAATAACAAAGCCCCCCAAAATAAAAAATCAGATTGAGCTCGCATTCTATTGGCTGTTCCGATCAGCCAATAGAATGCGAGCTCAATCTGATAGGCTGATTGGATCAGCCAATCGGATTGAACTTGATTCTGATTGGCTGATTCCATCAGCCAATCAGAAAATTCCTACCTTAATTCCGATTGGCTGATAGAATCCTATCAGCCAATCGGAATTCGAGGGACGCCATCTTGGATGACGTCCCTTAAAGGAACAGTCATTCGTCGTTCAGTCGTCGGGCCGGATGGATGTTCCGCGCTGGAGGTCTTCAGGATCCTGCCGCTTCGCTCCGGATGGAAGACCATAGAAGATGCCGCCTGGATGAAGACTTCAATCGGATGGAAGATCCTCTTCTGCCCCGCTTGGATGAAGACTTTGACCGGATCATGGACCTCTTCAGCCCCCCGCTTGGATCAGGACATCGGAGGAGCTCTTCAGGACGGATCGGTGAACCTGGATGGTGAAGACAAGGTAGGAAGATCTTCAGGGGCTTAGTGTTAGGTTTATTTAAGGGGGGTTTGGGTTAGATTAGGGGTATGTGGGTGGTGGGTTGTAATGTTGGGGGGGGGTATTGTATGTTTTTTTTTACAGGCAAAAGAGCTGAAATTCTTGGGGCATGCCCCGCAAAGGGCCCTGTTCAGGGCTGGTAAGGTAAAAGAGCTTTTACCTTTTTTAATTTAGAATAGGGTAGGGAATTTTTTATTTTGAGGGGCTTTGTTATTTTATTAGGGGGCTTAGAGTAGGTGTAATTAGTTTAAAATTGTTGTAATATTTTTCTTATGTTTGTAAATATTTTTTTATTTTTTGTAACTTAGTTCTTTTTTATTTTTTGTACTTTAGCTAGTTTATTTAATTGTATTTATTTGTAGGAATTGTGTTTAATTAATTTATTGATAGTGTAGTGTTAGGTTAATTGTAGGTAATTGTAGGTAGTTTATTTAATTAATTTATTATAGGGTTAGTGAGGCGGATTAGGGGTTAATACATTTATTATAGTAGCGCTCAGGTCCGCTCGGCAGATTAGGGGTTAATAAGTGTAGGCAGGTGTCGGCGACGTTGAGGGGGGAAGATTAGGGGTTAATAAATATAATATAGGGGTCGGCGGTGTTAGGGGCAGCAGATTAGGGGTACATAAGGATAACGTAGGTGGCGGCGCTTTGCGGTCGGAAGATTAGGGGTTAATTATTGTAAGTAGCTGGCGGCGACGTTGTGGGGGGCAGGTTAGGGGTTAATAAATGTAATACAGGGGTCGGCGGGGTTAGGGGCAGCAGATTAGGGGTACATAAGTATAATGTAGGTGGCGGTCGGCAGATTAGGGGTTAAAAAATTTTAATCGAGTGGCGGCGATGTGGGGGGAGCTCGGTTTAGGGGTACATAGGTAGTTTATGGGTGTTAGTGTACTTTAGAGCACAGTAGTTAAGAGCTTTATAAACCGGCGTTAGCCCAGAAAGCTCTTAACTCCTGCTATTTTCCGGCGGCTGGAGTTTTGTCGTTAGATGTCTAACGCTCACTTCAGAAACGACTCTAAATACCGGCGTTAGAAAGATCCCATTGAAAAGATAGGATACGCAATTGACGTAAGGGGATCTGCGGTATGGAAAAGTCGCGGATGAAAAGTGAGCGTTAGACCCTTTAATCACTGACTCCAAATACCAGCGGGCGGCCAAAACCAGCGTTAGGAGCCTCTAACGCTGGTTTTCACGGCTACCGCCGAACTCTAAATCTAGGCCTAAGAAAGGTAAAGGCTACAGGGGAAGCTGGGGCTAGTACTGTAGTGTGTTAACCGGTTAATAACTGTTATTAGCTCCGGTTTGGGCATTACGGGGTTAATTGGTCTGAAAATTTCATTAAAATCGGATGTTTATTTCATGGTTTTTTGATGTTTCAGTAATAATGTGTGCTCTTTTATTATTTAAAGAGACAGTAACGTTTTTGTCAAAAATAATTTTTATTGCATTGTAGTTCTGTTTAAGCCTGTCAAACATGTCTGAATCTTCAGATAGACTATGTTCTGTATGTCCAAAGGCCAAGGTGGTTCCCCCATTAAATTTATGTGTGCAGTGTGCCATAGCGTCCAACCTGCTTAAGGACAGTACAATCACACTTAAAAATATAGCCCAAGATGATTCTTTAGCTGAAGGTAGTGAAGATAGCTTGCTTTCCTCTCCTTCTGTGTCAACACCAGCTATGCCCGCGCAGGCGATGCCCAGTACATCTAGCGCACCAATTGCGATTACTATGCATTTTTTATCCTTTCCTAGGAAGCGTGATTGCTCAGTTTTAAACACAGACAATGAGCAAGCAGACGCAGAGGATAATTTATCTGTAGTGCCCTCACATCAAGCTGAATTGGCGGTGAGGGAGGGCCTGTCTGAGGGAGAAATTTCTGACAGGAAAAGTTTCTCAGCAGGCAGAGCCTGATACCATAACATTTAAATTTAAGCTAGAACACCTCCGCGCCCTACTTAAGGAGGTCCTAGCTGCACTTGATGATTGTGATCCTTTGGTGATCCCAGAAAAATTGTGTAAAATGGACAATTTCCTAGAGGTCCAAGTACACACTGATGCGTTTGCGATACCTAAGATGGCGGATATAGTGACTAAGGAGTGGGAGAAGCCAGGTGTTCCTTTTGTTCCCCCTCCTATATTTAAGAAAATGTTCCCCATTGTTGACCCCAGAAGGGACGCATGGCAGATGGTCCCTAAGGTAGAGGGGGCAGTTTCAACGTTAGCTAAGCGCACAACTATTCCAATAGAGGACAGTTGCGCTTTCAAAGATCCTATGGATAAAAAATTAGAAGAATTGCTTAATAAAAAAAATTTTCAGCAAGGTTTCCTTCTTCAACCAATTTCGTGCATTATTCCTGTCACCACGGCGGCGTCTTTTTGGTTCGATGAACTAGAAAATTCGCTCCAGAAGGAGACTCCATATGATGAAGTCATGTACAGAATTCACGCACTGAAGTTGGCTAATTCCTTTATTTTAGATGCCGCTTTTCAATTAGCGGCGAAAAATTCAGGTTTTGCAATAGTGGCGCGCAGGGCGCTTTGGCTAAAATCTTGGTCGGCGGATGTGTCGTCCAAAACAAAATTGCTTACTATTCCTTTCAAGGGTAAGACCCTATTCGGGCCAGAATTGAAAGAGATTATTTCAGACATCACTGGGGGAAAGGGCCATGCCCTTCCACAGGATAGACCTTTCAAAGCAAAAAATAAGTCTAATTTTCGTTCCTTTCGCAATTTCAGGAACGGACTGGCTCCTAGCTCTACAGCCTCTAGACAAGAGGGTAACACTTCCCAGCCCAAACCAGCATGGAAACCATTGCAAGGCTGGAACAAGGGGAAACAGGCCAAGAAGCCTGCTGCTGCTACCAAATCAGCATGAAAGGATAGCCCTTTCCGGGACCGGATCTGGTAGGGGGCAGACTCTCTCTCTTTGCTCAGGCTTGGGCAAGAGATGTCCTAGACCCCTGGGCTTTAGAGATTGTCTCTCAGGGGTATCTCCTAGAATTCAAGGACCTTCCTCCAAAGGGAAGGTTTCACATGTCTCGCTTGTCTTTAGACCAGACAAAGAGATGGGCATTCTTACATTGCGTAGAAGACCTTTTAAAAATGGGAGTGATACACCCAGTTCCAAAAGCAGAACAAGGACTGGGTTTTTACTCAAACCTGTTTGTAGTTCCCAAAAAGGAGGGAACGTTCAGGCCAATTCTGGACTTAAAGATCCTAAACAAATTCCTCAGAGTTCCATCATTCAAAATGGAAACAATTCGAACAATTTTACCAATGATCCAGGAGGGTCAATACATGACTACCGTGGACCTAAAGGATGCATACCTGCATATTCCGATCCACAAAGTTCCTAAGGTTCGCCTTCCTGGACATGCATTATCAGTTTGTGGCTCTTCCCTTCGGATTGGCCACTGCTCCAAGAATTTTTACAAAGGTGTTAGGATCCCTTCTAGCAGTGCTAAGGCCAAGGGGCATTGCGGTAGCACCTTACCTAGACGACATCTTAATTCAGGCGTCGTCCTTCCACAAAGCGAAGGCTCATACGGATATTGTTCTAGCCTTTCTAAGGTCTAACGGGTGGAAGGTGAACGTAGAAAAAAGTTCTCTGTCCCTGGTCACAAGGGTTCCCTTCCTGGGAACAATAATAGTCTGGGTAGAAATGAAAATCTTTCTGACGGAAGTCAGGAAGTCAAAACTTTCAAATGCTTGTCGAGTTCTTCATGCCATTCCTCAGCCTTCTGTGGCTCAGTGCATGGAGGTAATCGGTCTAATGGTTGCAGCAATGGACATAGTCCCTTTTGCCAGAATTCATCTAAGACCATTGCAACTCTGCATGCTCAAGCAGTGGAATGGGGATTATGCAGATTTGTCTCCCCAGATACATCACCTGTCCCAGGGAATGAGTTTCCGCAGACCAGAGTGGATCATTGTTACGACCGACGCCAGTCTCTTAGGATGGGGCGCTGTCTGGGACTCCCTGAAAGCTCAGGGTCTATGGTCTCGGGAAGAATCTCTTCTCCCGATAAACATTTTGGAACTGAGAGCGATATTCAATGCGCTCCTGGCTTGGCCTCAACTAGCGGAGGCCAAATTAATAAGATTTCAGTCGGACATCATGACGACTGTAGCATACATCAATCATCAGGGAGGAACAAAGAGTTCCCTGGCGATGAGAGAAGTATCCAAGATCATCAAATGGGCGGAGGATCACTCCTGCCATCTATCTGCAATTCACATCCCAGGAGTAGACAACTGGGAGGCGGATTATTTGAGTCGTCAGACTTTCCATCCGGGGGAGTGGGAACTTCACCCGGAGGTCTTTGCCCAGTTAACCAACTATGGGGCATTCCAGATCTGGATCTGATGGCGTCTCGTCAGAACTCCAAGGTTCCACGCTACGGGTCCAGGTCCAGGGATCCCAAGGCGACATTGGTAGATGCATTAGTGGCGCCTTGGTCATTCAATCTAGCGTATGTCTTTCCACCGTTTCCTCTACTCCCCAGGCTAGTAGCCAGGATCAAACAGGAGAAGGCTTCGGTGATTCTAATAGCTCCTGCGTGGCCACGCAGGACTTGGTATGCAGACCTGGTGAATATGTTATCGGCTCCACCATGGAAGCTACCATTGAGACAGGACCTTCTAGTGCAAGGTCCATTCAAACATCCAAACCTAGTTTCTCTGCAGCTGACTGCTTGGAGATTGAACGCTTGATTCTATCTAAGCGTGGGTTTTCGGAATCAGTTATAGATACTCTGGTTCAGGCTAGAAAGCCTGTAACCAGGAGAATTTACCATAAGATATGGCAGAAACATCTCTATTGGTGCGAATCCAAGGGTTACTCATGGAGTAAAATTAGAATTCCAAGGATTCTTTCCTTTCTCCAAGAAGGTTTGGAGAAAGGTCTGTCAGCTAGTTCCTTAAAGGGACAGATATCTGCTCTGTCTGTCTTGTTACACAAACGTCTGGCAGCCGTGCCAGATGTTCAGGCGTTCGTACAGGCATTGGTCAGAATTAAGCCTGTCTACAGACCTGTGACTCCTCCATGGAGTCTAAATTTAGTTCTTTCAGTTCTTCAAGGGGTTCTGTTTGAACCTTTACATTCCATAGATATTAAGTTACTATCTTGGAAAGTTTTGTTTTTGGTTGCTATTTCTTCTGCTAGAAGAGTTTCTGAATTGTCTGCTTTGCAGTGTAATTCACCCTATCTGGTGTTCCATACAGATAAGATCGTTTTACGTACCAAACCTGGTTTTCTTCCAAAGGTGGTTTCCAATAGGAATATTAACCAGGAAATAGTTGTTCCTTCTCTGTGTCCTAATCCAGTTTCTAAAAAGGAACGTTTGTTACACAATCTAGATGTGGTTCGTGATTTAAAATTCTTTCTAGACGCAACAAAGGATTTCAGACAGACATCTTCATTGTTTGTCGTCTATTCTGGTAAGAAGAGAGGTCAGAAAGCTACTGCTACCTCTCTTTCCTTCTGGTTAAAAAGTATCATCCAATTGGCTTATGAGACTGCCGGACGGCAGCCTCCTGAACGAATTACTGTTCATTCTACTAGAGCTGTGGCTTCCACATGGGCCTTCAAGAATGAGGCTTCTGTTGAACAGATTTGTAAGGCAGCGACGTGGTCTTCTCTGCATACTTTTGCCAAATTTTACAAATTCGATACTTATGCTTCTTCGGAGGCTATTTTTGGGAGAAAGGTTTTACAAGCAGTGGTGCCTTCCGTTTAGGTTACCTGACTTGCTCCCTCCCTTCATCCGTGTCCTAAAGCTCTGGTATTGGTTCCCACAAGTAAGGATGAAGCCGTGGACCAGACACACCAATGTAGGAGAAACAGAATTTATGTTTACCTGATAAATTTCTTTCTCTTACGGTGTGTCCGGTCCACGGCCCGCCCTGGCTTTTAGTCAGGTTTAAAATTTTTGTTTTTGTACACTGCAGTCACCACTGCACCCTATGGTTCTCCTTTTTCTCCTGACCGTCGGTCGAATGACTGGGGGGCGGAGCTAGAGGGGGAGCTATATGGACAGCTCTGCTGTTGTGCTCTCTTTGCCACTTCCTGTAGGGAATGAGAATATCCCACAAGTAAGGATGAAGCCGTGGACCGGACACACCGTAGGAGAAAGAAATTTATCAGGTAAACATAAATTCTGTTTTTCCCGCCTCTAGTTCTTCCAAGAGTGATCTCCAAAATCATCATGGAGCAATCGTTTCTGCTGCTAGTGGCTCCAGCATGGCCTCACAGGTTTTGGTATGCGGATCTTCTTCAAATGTCCAGTTGCCAACCTTGGTCACTTCCTTTTAAGGCCAGACCTATCTCAAGGTCTGTTTTTCCATTAAGATCTCAAATCATTAAATTTGAAGGTACGAAAATTGAACGCTTAGTCATAGAGGTTTCTCTGACTCAGTGATTAATACTATGTTGCAGGCTCTAGAAAGATTTATTATCGAGTTTGGAAGACTTACATTTCATGGTGTTCTCATAAATTTTCCTGGCATTCTTTTAGAATTCCTAGAATTTTACAGTTTCTTCAGGATGGTTTGGATAAAGGTTTGTCTCTGCTTTCTTTTTATTTCACAGGAAAATTGCTAAACATCCTGATATTCAATGTTTTGTACAGGCTTTGGTTCGTATCAAGCCTGTCATTAAATCAATCTCTCCTCCTTGGAGTCTTAATTTGGTTTTGAAGGCTTTGCAGGCTCTTCCATTTGAACCTATGCATTCTTTGGACATTAAACTACTTTCCTGGAAAGTGTTGTTCCTTTTGGCCATCTCTTCTGCTAGAAGAGTTTCTGAATTATCCGCTCTCTTGTGAATCTCCTTTTCTGATTGTTCATCAGGATAAGGCAGTTTTGCGGACTTCATTTAAATTCTTATCTAAGGTTGTGAATTCTAACAACATTAATAGAGAAATTGTTGTCCCTTCTTTGTGTCCTAATCCTAAGAATTCTTTGGAGAGATCTTTACATTCTTTGGATGTGGCGAGAGCTCTGAAATATTATGTTGAAGCCACTAAAGATTTCAGGAAGACTTCTAGTCTATTCGTTATCTTTTCTGGTTCTCGTAAAGGTCAGAAGGCTTCTGCCGTTTCTTTGGCATTGGGGTTAAAGCTTTTGATTCATCAAGCTTATTTGGAGTCGGGTAAAGCCCCGCCTCAGAGAATTACAGCTCATTCTACTAGATCAGTTTCCACTTCTTGGGCTTTTAAGAATGAAGCTACGGTTGATCAGATTTGCAAAGCAGCATCTTGGTAGTCTTTGCATACGTTTACTAAATTCTAACATTTTGATGTGTTTGCTTCTTTGGAAGCAGTTTTTGGTAGGAAAGTTCTTCGGGCAGCTGTTTCTGTTTGATTCTTCTGCTTATGATTTAAAGGGACACTGAACCCAAATTTTTTCTTTTGTGATTCAGATAGAGCATGACATTTTAAGCAACTTTCTAATTTACTCCTATTATCAAATGTTCTTCATTCTCTTGGTATCTTTATTTGAAATGCAAGAATGTAAGTTTAAATGCCGGCCCATTTTTGGTGAACAACCTGAGTTGTTCTTGCTGATTGGTAGATAAATGCATCCACCAATAAAAAAAGCTCTGTCCAGAGTTCTGAACAAAAAAAAGCTTAGATGCCTTCTTTTTCAAATGAAGATAGCAAGAGAACGAAGAAAAATTGTTAATAGGAGTAAATTAGAAAGTTGCTTAAAACTGCATGCTCTATCTGAATCACAAAAGAAAAAATTTGGGTTCAGTGTCCCTTTAAGTTTTTTTTTTTTTTTTTTTGAGAATAAACTTATATTTATTTGGGTTGTGGATTTATTTTTTTCAGCGAAATTGCTGTTTTTATTTTGTCCCTCCATCTCTAGTGACTCTTGCGTGGAGTTCCACATCTTGGGTATTGCTATCCCATATGTCACTAGCTCATGGACTCTTGCCAATTACATGAAAGAAAACATAATTTATGTAAGAACTTACCTGATAAATTAATTTCTTTCATATTGGCAAGAGTCCATGAGGCCCACCCTTTTTATGGTGGTTATGATTTTTTTGTATAAGCACAATTATTTCCAAATTTCTCTGATGCTTTTTACTCCTTTATCACCCACTTCTTGGCTATTCGTTAAACTGAATTGTGGGTGTGGTGAGTGGTGTATTTATAGGCATTTTGAGGTTTGGGAAACTTTGCCCCTCCTGGTAGGATTGTATATCCCATATGTCACTAGCTCATTGCCAATATGAAAGAAATGAGTATCAGGTAAGTTTTTACATAAATTATGTGGTTTTTTTTTTACACAGGTCCATGTGAGGTATAATGCCTTTCAAACCTTGTGAGCTGCCCTGCTGCCAGGCAGATCGTTATGGTAAATGCTGTTTTTATTTTCTGGATGTGAGCAGAAATTTTGGCACTTGTATGGTTTTTATTTAGGGACATTATTCCTGCTTGTGTGCATGTTTTTTATGTGGCAGTTAGTGGGGCACAGCAGGAGGATTTTTATTATCACATTTATTAGCTCAGATTTAGTGGTTCCGGTTTTATTCCCGCCGGCTGTTTCTTAGACAAGTCAGTGTCATGCCGGTGGGGCTTGTTTGGCGCTGTTTTGTTTGGCAATCTTTTCCTCTGTTACTGCTGTCTGTGTGAGCGGTCACTTGTTTGACAGGGGATTGAGTCTGGATCGTTTTTGCTCAAAGGAGTAGTAATTTTTCCTCCGGTATCCAGTAGGTCAGGTAGGCACCTCAGCAAATCTGGCTGAGGTGTAGAAGTGCTTTATTTCATTTAGAGTTATGTTTTTTCAGTAATTTTAGCGTTACTGTCTCTTTAAAAGAAAAAGTAAAGTTTAATATATATTTTTCTTTAAGACACGATGAGTCCACGGATCATCTTAATTACTAATGGGATGTTCACCTCCTGGTCAGCAGGAGGAGGTAAAGCGCGCCACAGCAGAGCTGTTAAATAGCTCCTCCCTTCGCTCCCACTCCAGTCATTCTCTTTGCCTACATTAATGATAGGAAGAGTTAAAGTGAGGTGTTGGATTAGATTCTTCAATCAATCATTATTTTTAAAGTAGTGCAAGATTGTGCTGCTTTGTCCTAGGGTGTAGCCGGAGTCCATATCAGTCTCTACAGAAGAGCTTTTGGTGGCTTTAAAGCAATGGGAACTTGTGGGACATAACTCTCACTGCGCCTCCCATACATGGTTTGCTGCCCTACTTGTCAAAGTCTGAGGGAAGAGAAAAACTCAGTACTTTTTTATTTCCACAGGCCAATGTGAGGAGAAAATAAAGACCTCACAAGCCGGGTGGGCTGCCTTACTGCTGGGCAGCAATTTAAGGTAAGTGCTGATTTTTATTTCTGGGGACACGCTCACAGAAAGATTGGCACTTTTCTATATTAAGGGGCACTAGATAACATTATCCCTAGGAGGGAGGACATGTTATTGGGCAGTAATTGCAGGCACTGGAAGGACGTGGAGAAGAGGCTCTAATTTAATACTAGCATCTAACAACGACTTTATTTTACCTAACAAGCCGTCTGGAGGGTTAGTTTATTCTCATGATAGGCCGCATGTAAGGTGTGTCGCATGATCAATGTAATTTTTACTCCCCTGGACGTTATATATTAATGCTATAACTGTCAAGAGGTTTGTTTATCGTTAGAATGTGCTTTAGTTCTCCCGGCGGCTCCAATTTTACATTTTAGCCGCCTGGGAGGTTTAGCTTGTTACGCCCACAGTTGGCGGAGCTATGTTGCGCGCCATTATTCCACTGCGGTGTTAGAAGCAGTTTTTTCTAAGTACATGGCAGGGAAACTGTGTTTTTTATGTGGACATGCTAGAAGGATGTTTTTTTTTTCTGTAGTCCGGTTGCCTGTTTTTTTTATTCAGTGACAGGCAGAGTCCCCTGCATATTTAGCTGAGGTCTTGGATTTTTCGTATTTTCCTTGGCAAACATAAAGCAGTGTGTTTTTAAGGTTTAAAGACACAGACCCATATTATCTTAGACTACTTATGTAGTTCTAAGTATCCAATCCCATTTTTATTAGCATGTTCATGGTTAATGGGTACATTAAAATAACGTTAGGACGTTTTATATTTGTTATTTAAAGAGGCAGTTACTCTTTTTATGGTGGTTAATTAATTAAAATGTGAATAAAGTTGTCACATACACTTTATACCCTTCACCCTATGTACAAATGTTAATGAATTGATTTGAAACATTAGGGCGTTTCCTTTGTTATTTCAAAGGGTGAATAAGGTTGTTGCATACTCTTTATGTCCTTCACCCCCAGTATATCCAATGTTCATGGATTAATTTATAATAACATTTGGGCGTTTTCCTTTGTTATTTATAGACACAGTACCTCTGGTTATGGTGTTCAATTTTTATAGATTCAAATGTGAATAGGGATGTTTTTACATTTATGCCCTTTATACTATTGCAAAAACTTTTCTGCTTCATATGTGCGTACAGTTGCAATTCAGAGATGAGCCTTTTATTAGAGCCAACATTGTCTTGATTGTTGCAAGAAATATTCGGACAAAAGTTTTTTTATACTTCTCCTCAAGTGTCCTATATAAAATAAAAAAAAATTAACGTCCATTCTTTCAGTGCCCTGCGTTTCCTCCACGACTCCCCTGGAGTTCTTTTGCAAGACATCGTTTCCCGCTGGTGCGAAGCAGTCGCGAGTGCGTTGTTGGCTTTTCCCATGCTGCAGGGAGAGCGCAAGAGCATGGGAAAAAGAAACATTCAGTGAGTGAGGTTCCTGTCACGGTTCTTGCTATCTCAAGGTCCTCTCCCAGACTGTTACCTAAGGAGGTTTTAGCTACTCAGGACGACAATGATAACATGGGAGCTGTTAATATTAGATCGTACCAAGATCAAGGCTATGGAATGGGAGAGAAGGGACCCTTCCCCCCCCCCCCATTTCCTACGTTTAGAAGAGATTTTTACCCATAGCAGACTCTTCATGGAGTTCCGTCAGTTGGGACCCAAGGTGGAAGGGACAATTTCCACGCTAGCCGGGAGTCCTACTATTCCCGGCTAGCGTGGATAGTTGTTCCCTTAAGGGTCCTAGGGGTAACAGAGGTGTTGCTCAATATTTGCAACCTAGGACTTGTCTACCGCCAACCTTTTTTAAATACACCAGATCCTGTCTGTACTCGGAAGTTGAGCAGGTCCAGGCTGGGTCAGTACCTGGAAGGGAGACCGCCTGGGAACTCCAGGTGCGGTAGGCTTATCATTGCCACTGTCGTTTGTACGGCAGCATACTGGTTCATACGTTGTCTAGTCGCATTAGAACAGACATTCTCTTTGTAGAAATCCAGGATAATATAAGGGCCTTTAAGTCTGTCTTTTTCTTTCTTACAGATGCTTCCCTTCAAGTATTTAGCGGGAAGCTAAGATTTCAGGCTTACCATAGTGACACACGTTTTGGATAAACTTACCTTTTAATTCCTTTCAAGATTTCAAGGGAATTGTTCTGTTTCTTCCTCTGAGCAGGAGGGAGGTTTTGACCTTCAAGAATGAGGCAACGTGGCCTTACTCTAGGTAGGAGACCTTTCCGACCTGCAAGAGCGAGTTCCTGTTCCGATTCAGGAACGGAGTTTGGGATTTTATCCTAATCTCGTAGTGGTTCCAGGGAACCTTCAGTACTATGTTAGATCTTTAGAATCTAATTAAATTTTAGATGTCAAGATTCTAATCAAATTCCTAAGGGAACCGTCCTTCAAGGTGGAAACTATTCGTTCCAATTTTATTTTGATCCAAGAGGATAGTTTTATGAAGGCGGAGTTTAAGCACGCGTGCTTGCATTTTCACATTCTCAGTCAAGCATTCCCAATTGTGGCTTTATCTGTTGGCCTTGTCAGAGCTCCCAGAATTTTCTAATCGCAGTCTGGGTTTGATGTTGGCGGTGCTCGGTTACAGGGTATTGCTGGGGCGCCCTTTCTAGGAGACAATCTAGTCCAGGCGCAATCTTTTCAAGTAAGATTCCATATGGGAATGTTGTTATCCTTTCTGTGATATTAAGCAGCAAGGTAAATTTGGTAAGGAGTTACTTAGTCATGGACAGAGGTAACCTTCTGGGGAACCATATTAGATTCCCTATAAATTAAACATTTTCCTGAAGGAAGTCGGGAAATTAAAGACCTTTTTGACTCTATTCTTTTTCTTTGGTCTTCTCCTCGGCCATTAGTGGCTCTGTGCATGGAACTATCGGGCTGATGGTAGCGGCATAAGACATCATCCTGTTTGCTCGGTTCCTTCTCAGACATCGGCAGATTATCATGCTCAGACTTTGCAACAGAGATTATATAGATTTGTCTCCTCGGAGAGCAGGAGACAAAGGTTTTTCTTAAGGATGGTTGTCTCTGGATCATTCTTTCCAAAGAACCTGCTTTCGCAGACCATCTTGGCTGTCTGTGATAAGACACCAACCTTCTAGAATGAGGAACAGTCTATGGTCCCCTAAAGGCTCAGGGAATCTGGACTCAGAGTCCGGTTTTCATATAATCATTCTGGATCTGAGAGTGCTCTTCAATACTATTCTGGCCTGGCCCCAGTTAGTCTCGGTCCAGTTTATCTAGTTCCAGTGGGACACATGTCTTCAATGTATCAGGGAGGAATGAGGAGTTCCTTAGTGATAACAGAGGTTTCTTTCATGTAATTAGCAAGAGTCCATGAGCTAGTGACGTACGGGATATACATTCCTACCAGGAGGGGCAAAGTTTCCCAAACCTCAAAATGCCTATAAATACACCCCTCACCACACCCACAATTCAGTTTTACAAACTTTGCCTCCGATGGAGGTGGTGAAGTAAGTTTGTGCTAGATTCTACGTTGATATGCGCTCCGCAGCAAGTTGGAGCCCGGTTTTCCTCTCAGCGTGCAGTGAATGTCAGAGGGATGTGAAGAGAGTATTGCCTATTTGAATGCAGTGACCTCCTTCTACGGGGTCTATTTCATAGGTTCTCTGTTATCGGTCGTAGAGATTCATCTCTTACCTCCCTTTTCAGATCGACGATATACTTCATTTTATTGCGTCATTCTTGGCGCAGACTTTTTTGGCGCAAAAATTCTTTTCCGTTTCCGGCGTCATACGTGTCGCCGGAAGTTGCGTCATTTTTTTGACGTTATTTTGCGCCAAAGATGTCGGCGTTCCGGATGTGGCGTCATTTTGGCGCCAAAAGCATTTAGGCGCCAAATAATGTGGGCGTCTGATTTGGCGCTAAAAAATATGGGCGTCGCTTTTATCTCCACATTATTTAAGTCTCATTTTTTATTGCTTCTGGTTGCTAGAAGCTTGTTCTTTGGCATTCTTTCCCATTCCTGAAACTGTCATTTAAGGAATTTGATCAATTTTGCTTTATATGTTGTTTTTTCTCTTACATATTGCAAGATGTCTCACGTTGCATCTGAGTCAGAAGATACTACAGGAAAATCGCTGTCTAGTGCTGGATCTACCAAAGCTAAGTGTATCTGCTGTAAACTTTTGGTAGCTATTCCTCCGGCTGTTGTTTGTATTGATTGTCATGACAAACTTGTTAAAGCAGATAATATTTCCTTTAGTAATGTACCATTGCCTGTTGCAGTTCCCTCAACATCTAAGGTGCAGAATGTTCCTGATAACATAAGAGATTTTGTTTCTGAATCCATCAAGAAGGCTATGTCTGTTATTTCTCCTTCTAGTAAACATAAAAAATCTTTTAAAACTTCTCTCCCTACAGATGAATTTTTAAATGAACATCATCATTCTGATTCTGATGACTCTTCTGGTTCAGAGGATTCTGTCTCAGAGGTTGATGCTGATAAATCTTCATATTTATTTAAAATGGAATTTATTCGTTCTTTACTTAAAGAAGTACTAATTGCTTTAGAAATAGAGGATTCTGGTCCTCTTGATACTAATTCTAAACGTTTGGATAAGGTATTTAAAGCTCCTGTGGTTATTCCAGAAGTTTTTCCTGTTCCTAATGCTATTTCTGCAGTAATTTCCAAAGAATGGGATAAATTGGGTAATTCATTTACTCCTTCTAAACGTTTCAAGCATTTATATCCTGTGCCGTCTGACAGATTAGAATTTTGGGACAAAATCCCTAAAGTTGATGGGGCTATTTCTACCCTTGCTAAACATACTACTATTCCTACGTCAGATGGTACTTCGTTTAAGGATCCTTTAGATAGGAAAATTGAATCCTTTCTAAGAAAAGCTTATCTGTGTTCAGGTAATCTTCTTAGACCTGCTATATCTTTGGCTGATGTTGCTGCAGCTTCAACTTTTTGGTTGGAAACTTTAGCGCAACAAGTAACACATCATGATTCTCATGATATTATTATTCTTCTTCAGCATGCTAATAATTTTATCTGTGATGCCATTTTTGATATTATCAGAGTTGATGTCAGGTTTATGTCTCTAGCTATTTTAGCTAGAAGAGCTTTATGGCTTAAAACTTGGAATGCTGATATGGCTTCTAAATCAACTCTACTTTCTATTTCTTTCCAGGGTAACAAATTATTTGGTTCTCAGTTGGATTCTATTATTTCAACTGTTACTGGTGGGAAAGGAACTTTTTTACCACAGGATAAAAAATCTAAAGGTAAAAACAGGGCTAATAATCGTTTTCGTTCCTTTCGTTTCAACAAAGAACAAAAGCCTGATCCTTCATCCTCAGGAGCAGTTTCAGTTTGGAAACCATCTCCAGTCTGGAATAAATCCAAGCCAGCTAGAAAGGCAAAGCCTGCTTCTAAGTCCACATGAAGGTGCGGCCCTCATTCCAGCTCAGCTGGTAGGGGGCAGGTTACTTTTTTCAAGGAAATTTGGATAAATTCTGTTCACAATCTTTGGATTCAGAACATTGTTTGAGAAGGGTACAGAATTGGTTTCAAGATGAGACCTCCTGCAAAGAGATTTTTTCTTTCCCGTGTCCCAGTAAATCCAGTAAAAGATCAAGCATTTCTGAATTGTGTTTCAGATCTAGAGTTGACTGGAGTAATTATGCCAGTTCCAGTTCCGGAACAGGGGATGGGGTTTTATTCAAATCTCTTCATTGTACCAAAGAAGGAGAATTCCTTCAGACCATTTCTGGATCTAAAAATATTGAATCGTTATGTAAGAATACCAACGTTCAAGATGGTAACTGTAAGGACTATCTTGCCTTTTGTTCAGCAAGGGAATTATATGTCCACAATAGATTTACAGGATGCATATCTGCATATTCCGATTCATCCAGATCATTATCAGTTCCTGAGATTCTCTTTTCTGGACAAGCATTACCAGTTTGTGGCTCTGCCGTTTGGCCTAGCTACAGCTCCAAGAATTTTTACAAAGGTTCTCGGTGCCCTTCTGTCTGTAATCAGAGAACAGGGTATTGTGGTATTTCCTTATTTGGAGGATATCTTGGTACTTGCTCAGTCTTTACATTTAGCAGAATCTCATACGAATCGACTTGTGTTGTTTCTTCAAGATTCCTCAGACAAGGGTAACCTTTCTGGGTTTCCAGATGGATTCAGTGTCCATGACTCTGTCTTTAACAGACAAGAGACGTCTAAAATTAATTACAGCTTGTCGAAACCTTCAGTCACAATCATTCCCTTCGGTAGCCTTATGCATGGAAATTCTAGGTCTTATGACTGCTGCATCGGACGCGATCCCCTTTGCTCGTTTTCACATGCGACCTCTTCAGCTCTGTATGCTGAATCAATGGTGCAAGGATTACACAAAGATATCTCAATTAATATCTTTAAAACCGATTGTTCGACACTCTCTAACGTGGTGGACAGATCACCATCGTTTAATTCAGGGGGCTTCTTTTGTGCTTCCGACCTGGACTGTAATTTCAACAGATGCAAGTCTCACAGGTTGGGGAGCTGTGTGGGGATCTCTGACGGCACAAGGAGTTTGGGAATCTCAGGAGGTGAGATTACCGATCAATATTTTGGAACTCCGTGCAATTTTCAGAGCTCTTCAGTTTTGGCCCCTTCTGAAGAGAGAATCGTTCATTTGTTTTCAGACAGACAATGTCACAACTGTGGCATACATCAATCATCAAGGAGGGACTCACAGTCCTCTGGCTATGAAAGAAGTATCTCGAATTTTGGTTTGGGCGGAATCCAGCTCCTGTCTAATCTCTGCGGTTCATATCCCAGGTATAGACAATTGGGAAGCGGATTATCTCAGTCGCCAAACGTTGCATCCGGGCGAATGGTCTCTTCACCCAGAGGTATTTCTTCAGATTGTTCAAATGTGGGAACTTCCAGAAATAGATCTGATGGCGTCTCATCTAAACAAGAAACTTCCCAGGTATCTGTTCAGATTCCGGGATCCTCAGGCGGAGGCAGTGGATGCATTATCACTTCCTTGGAAGTATCATCCTGCCTATATCTTTCCGCCTCTAGTTCTTCTTCCAAGAGTAATCTCCAAGATTCTGAAGGAATGCTCGTTTGTTCTGCTGGTAGCTCCGGCATGGTCTCACAGGTTTTGGTATGCGGATCTTGTCCGGATGGCCTATTGCCAACCGTGGACTCTTCCGTTAAGACCAGACCTTCTGTCTCAAGGTCCTTTTTTCCATCAGGATCTGAAATCCTTAAATTTAAAGGTATGGAGATTGAACGCTTGATTCTTGGTCACAGAGGTTTCTCTGACTCTGTGATTAATACTATGTTACAGGCTCGTAAATCTGTATCTAGAGAGATATATTATAGAGTCTGGAAGACTTATATTTCTTGGTGTCTTTCTCATCATTTTTCTTGGCATTCTTTTAGAATACCGAGAATATTACAGTTTCTTCAGGATGGTTTAGATAAGGGTTTGTCTGCAAGTTCCTTGAAAGGACAAATCTCTGCTCTTTCTGTTCTTTTTCACAGAAAGATTGCTATTCTTCCTGATATTCATTGTTTTGTACAAGCTTTGGTTCGTATAAAGCCTGTCATTAAGTCAATTTCTCCTCCTTGGAGTTTGAATTTGGTTCTGGGGGCTCTTCAAGCTCCTCCATTTGAACCTATGCATTCATTGGACATTAAATTACTTTCTTGGAAAGTTTTGTTCCTTTTGGCCATCTCTTCTGCCAGAAGAGTTTCTGAATTATCTGCTCTTTCTTGTGAGTCTCCTTTTCTGATTTTTCATCAGGATAAGGCGGTGTTGCGAACTTCTTTTGAATTTTTACCTAAAGTTGTGACTTCCAACAACATTAGTAGAGAAATTGTGGTTCCTTCATTATGTCCTAATTCTAAGGAGAAATCGTTGCATTCTTTGGATGTTGTTAGAGCTTTGAAATATTATGTTGAAGCTACTAAATCTTTCCGAAAGACTTCTAGTCTATTTGTTATCTTTTCCGGTTCTAGAAAAGGCCAGAAAGCTTCTGCCATTTCTTTGGCATCTTGGTTGAAATCTTTAATTCATCTTGCCTATGTTGAGTCGGGTAAAACTCCGCCTCAGAAAATTACAGCTCATTCTACTAGGTCAGTTTCTACTTCCTGGGCGTTTAGGAATGAAGCTTCGGTTGATCAGATTTGCAAAGCAGCAACTTGGTCCTCTTTGCATACTTTTACTAAATTCTACCATTTTGATGTATTTTCTTCTTCTGAAGCAGTTTTTGGTAGAAAAGTACTTCAGGCAGCGGTTTCAGTTTGAATCTTCTGCTTATGTTTTTCATTAAACTTTATTTTGGGTGTGGATTATTTTCAGCAGGAATTGGCTGTCTTTATTTTGTCCCTCCCTCTCTAGTGACTCTTGTGTAGAAAGATCCACATCTTGGGTAGTCATTATCCCATACGTCACTAGCTCATGGACTCTTGCTAATTACATGAAAGAAAACATAATTTATGTAAGAACTTACCTGATAAATTCATTTCTTTCATATTAGCAAGAGTCCATGAGGCCCGCCCTTTTTTTGTGGTGGTTATGATTTTGTATAAAGCACAATTATTCCAATTCCTTATTTTATATGCTTTCGCACTTTTTTATCACCCCACTTCTTGGCTATTCGTTAAACTGAATTGTGGGTGTGGTGAGGGGTGTATTTATAGGCATTTTGAGGTTTGGGAAACTTTGCCCCTCCTGGTAGGAATGTATATCCCATACGTCACTAGCTCATGGACTCTTGCTAATATGAAAGAAATGAATTTATCAGGTAAGTTCTTACATAAATTATGTTATCCAGATAATTTAGCGGGCAGAGGCCCATTCTTGATTATCGTCAAGGGGTGGACTCTGGGAGGCGGACTTCATGTTCAGGCAGCCTTTAAGCTTGATTCTCAAGGGGAGTCAGCCAGAATTATATGCATGGCATTTTGGTAGAAAGCCAATTTCCCAAGGTATGGATAAAGGTCCAGGGACACTCAGGTGGTACTGTTTGTCGTCCTGGTGGTAACTTGGACTTTGTCTTGCTTACCTATTTCCCTAGTTTGTGAGCACGTCAGTGGTCCTTTTTGCACCGGCTTGGACTCGCAGGATATGCAGATCTGGGGGACATATCTCTGTCACTGTGGAGACTTTCGTTGAGGAAGGACCTTCTAATTCAAGGATCCTTCACCCAATCTAGTTTCTCTGAGGCTGACTGCTTGGAGATTGAACGCTTTATTTTTTTCCAAGCAGGGTTTTTTCTGTCTCGGTCATAGAGACCATGATTCAGGCTCGTAAGCCTGTATTTGGAATGATTTACCATAAGATATGGAGTAAATATTTCTATTGATGTGAATCTAAGGGTTACTCATGGAGTAGTCAGGATTCCTAGACTTTTGTATTTTTTCCTAGTAGTTGGAGGAAGGATTATCGACGGGTTCCTTTAAAGGTTGAATCTCTACTTTTATCTAGTTTGTTACACAAACATCTGGCGGATGTTCCAGATGTACTATCCTTTTGTCAGACCTTGGTTAGGATCATGCCTGTGTTCACACCAGTTACTCCTCCGTGGAGTCTTCATTTGATCTAGAGGTTCTTCAAGGGGCTCCATTTGAGCCTATGCATTCCTTAGATATTAATTTGTTATCTTGGAAAGTTTTATTCCTTGTTGTTATTTCTTCTGCTCGGAGTGTGTCAAAACTCTTGGCATTATAGTATGTCTCCTTATCTTATTTTCCATTCAGATAAGGTAGTTTTACAGTCTAATTTAGGATTTCTTCCTAAGGTTGTTTTTGATCGGAACATTATTCAGGAAATTGTTGTTCTTTCGTTGTCTCCTAATCCTCAGAAGGAAGGACTTCTGCACAATTTGGACGTGGTCCGAGCTTTATAGCTTTCTTACAGGCGTCTAGGACTTTAGTCAGTCTTCTTGTTTTTGGTTTTCTCAGGAAAACTTAAGGGACAGAAAGCTACGGCAACTTCTCTTTCTTTTTGGTTGAAGGGTATCATACGTTTTGCATTGAGACTGCTGGACAGCAGCCTCCGGAGAGAGTTACGGCTCATTCCACAAGGGCTGTCGATTCCTCATGGGCATTCAGGAAGGAAGCTTCTGTGGAGCAGATTTGCAAGGCTGCAACTTTTGCCTCGACTGAGGTTTCTTTTGGGAGAAAGGTTCTTCAAGCAGTTGTGCCTTCCGTTTAAGTTCCCTGTCTTGTCCCTCCCGTATCATCTGTGTACTCTAGCTTGGGTATTGAATCCTATTAGTAATTAAGATGATCCGTGGACTCGTCGTGTCTTAAAAAAAGAAAAGAAAATTTATGCTTGCCTGATAAATTTATTTCTTTTTTTGACACAATGAGTCCACGGCCCGCCCTGTTCTTTTGACAGGTTGTGGGTTATTATAAACGTTAGACCTTGGCACCTTGGCTTTTCCTTTCCCTTCCGGTCGAATGACTGGAGTTGGAGGGAAGGGAGGAGCTATTTAACAGCTCTGCTGTGGTGCTCTTTGCCTCCTCCTGCTGACCAGGAGGTGAATATTCCATTAGTAATTAAGATGATCCGTGGACTCATCGTGTCAAAAAAGAAATACATTTATCCAGTAAGCATAAATTTTCTTTTTTTTTGGGGGGGGGGACATTATTTCTGAAAGTGTATCACTGAATAAAGATTTTTCTTTCATGTAATTAGCAAGAGTCCATGAGCTAGTGACGTATGGGATATACATTCCTACCAGGAGGGGCAAAGTTTCCCAAACCTCAAAATGCCTATAAATACACCCCTCACCACACCCACAATTCAGTTTTACAAACTTTGCCTCCCGTGGAGGTGGTGAAGTAAGTTTGAGCTAGATTCTACATTGATATGCGCTTCGCAGCAGGCTGGAGCCCGGTTTTCCTCTCAGAGTGCAGTGAATGTCAGAGGGATGTGAAGAGAGTATTGCCTATTTGAATTCAATGATCTCCTTCTACGGGATCTATTTCATAGGTTCTCTGTTATCGGTCGTAGAGATTCATCTCTTACCTCCCTTTTCAGATCGACGATATACTCTTATATACCATTACCTCTACTGATTCTCGTTTCAGTTCTGGTTTGGCTATCTACTATATGTAGATGAGTGTCCTGGGGTAAGTAAGTCTTATTTTTTGTGACACTCTAAGCTATGGTTGGGCACTTTATATATAAAGTTCTAAATATATGTCTTTAAACTTATATTTGCCATGATTCAGGATGATCAATATTCCTTATTTCAGACAGTCAGTTTCATTATTTGGGATAATGCATATGAATAATCAATTTTTTTCTTACCTTAAAAATTGTTTCAATTGACTTTTTTCCCTGTGGGCTGTTAGGCTTGCGGTGGCTGAAAATGCTTCAATTTATTGCGTCATTCTTGGCGCGGACTTTTTTGGCGCAAAAAAATTTTTTTGGTCATTTCCGGCGTCATACTTGACGCCGGAAGTTGTTCGTGATTGCGTCATTTTTTTGATGTTTTGCGCCAAAAATGTCGGTGTCACCGGATGTGGCGTCATTCTTGGCGCCAAAAAATTTAAGGCGCCAATAATGTGGGCGTCATTCTTGTCTCCAGCTTTTTTTCACATTATTTCAGTCTCATTTTTCATTGCTTCTGGTTGCTAGAGGCTTGTTCATTGGCATTTTTTTCCCATTCCTGAAACTGTCATTTAAGGAATTTGATAAATTTAGCTTTATATGTTGTTTTTCTTTTACATATTGCAAGATGTCTCAAATTGACCCTTGATCAGAATCTACTTCTGGAAAGACGCTGCCTGATGCTGGTTCTACCAAAGTTAAGTGCATTTGTTGTAAATGAACTTTGCTTTCTCTTTCCTTCCAAGGTAATAAATTATTTGGTTCCCAGTTGGATTCTATTATTTCTACTGTTACTGGGGGAAAGGAACTTTTTTGCCTCAGGACAAAAAATCTAAAGGTAAATATAGGGCTGCTAATCGTTTTCGTTCCTTTCGTCAGAATAAGGAACAGAAGCCTGACCCTTCCCCTAAAGGAACTTTTTCTATTTGGAAACCTTCTCCAATCTGGAATAAATCCAAGCCTTTTAGAAAGTCAAAACCAGCTCCCAAGTCCACATGAAGGTGCGGCCCTCATTCCAGCACAGCTGGTAGGGGGCAGGTTACGATTTTTCAAAGACATTTGGATCAATTCGATTCACAATCTTTGGATTCAGAACATTGTTTCACAAGGGTACAGAATAGGTTTAAAGGTAAGGCCGCCTGCAAAGAGATTTTTTCTCTCTCGCATTCCAATAAACCCAGTGAAGGCTCAGGCATTTCTGAAATGTGTTTCAGATCTAGAGTTGGCTGGAGTAATTGTGCCAGTTCCAGTTCTGGAACAGGGTCTGGGGTTTTACTCAAATCTATTCATTGTACCAAAGAAGGAGAATTCCTTCAGACCAGTTCTGGATCTAAAGATATTGAATCGTTATGTAAGGATACCAACATTCAAAATGGTAACTATAAGGACTATTCTGCCTTTTGTTCAGCAAGGGCATTATATGTCCACAATAGATTTACAGGATGCATATCTTCATATTCTGATTCATCCAGATCACTTTCAGTTTCTGAGATTCTCTTTTCTAGACACGCATTACCAGTTTGTGGCCCTTCCGTTTGGCCTAGCAACAGCTCCAAGGATCTTTTCAAAAGGTTCCCGGTGCCCTTCTCTCTGTAATCAGAGAACAGGGTATTGCGGTATTTCCTTATTTGGACGATATCTTGGTACTTGCTCAGTCTTCACATTCTGCAGAATCTCATACGAATCAACTTGTGTCGTTTCTTCAAAGACATGGTTGGAGGATCAATTTATCAAAGAGTTCGTTGATTCCTCAGACTCAGGTAACCTTTTTAGGTTTTCAAATAGATTCAGTGTCCATGACCTTGTCTCTAACAGAAAAGAGACGTCTGAAATTGGTTTCAGCCTGTCGAAACTTTAGTCTCAATCATTCCCTTCGGTAGCTTTATGCATGGAAATTCTAGGTCTCATGACTGCTGCATCGGACGCGATCCCCTTTGCTGGTTTTCACATGCGACCTCTTCAGCTTTGTATGCTGAACCAATGGTGCAGGGATTATACAAAGATATCACAATTAATATCCTTAAATCCCAATGTACGACACTCTCTGGCGTGGTGGATAGATCACCATAGTTTAGTCCAAGGGGCTTCTTTTGTTCGTCCAACCTGGACTGTAATCTCAACAGATGCGAGTCTGTCAGGTTGGGGAGCTGTATGGGGATCTCTGACAGCGCAGGGGGTTTGAGAATCTCAGGAGGCGAGATTACCAATCAACATTTTGGAACTCCGTGCGATTTTCAGAGCTCTTCAGTTCTGGCCTCTTCTGAAGAGAGAATCGTTTATTTGTTTTCAGACAGACAATGTCACAACCGTGGCATATGTCAATCATCAGTGTGGGACTCACAGTCCTCAGGCTATGAAAGAAGTATCTCGGATACTTGTATGGGCGGAATCCAGCTCCTGTCTAATCTCTGCGGTTCACATCCCAGGTGTAGACAATTGGGAAGCGGATTATCTCAGTTGCCAGACGTTACATCCGGGCGAATGGTCCCTTCACCCAGAGGTATTTCTTCAGATTGTTCAAATCTGGGGACTTCCAGAAATAGATCTGATGGCCTCTCATCTAAACAAGAAACTTCCCAGGTATCTGTCCAGATCCAGGGATCCTCAGGTGGAGGCAGTGGACGCGTTGTCGCCTCCTTGGAATTATCATCCTGCCTATATCTTTCCGCCTCTAGTTCTTCTTCCAAAAGTGATTTCCAAAATTCTTATGGAACGTTCGTTTGTACTGCTGGTGGCTCCAGCATGGCCTCACAGGTTTTGGTATGCGGATCTCATTCGGATGGCCAGTTGCCAACCTTGGACTCTTCCGTTAAGACCAGACCTTCTATCTCAAGGCCCTTTTTTCCATCAGGATCTCAAATCATTAAATTTGAAGGTATGGAAATTGAACGCTTGATTCTTAGTCATAGAGGTTTCTCTGACTCAGTAATTAATACTATGTTACAGGATCGTAAATCTGTGTCTAGGAGGATTTATTATCAAGTCTGGAAGACTTACATTTCTTGGTGTTCTTCTCATAAATTCTCCTGGCATTCTTTTAGAATTCCTAGAATTTTACAGTTTCTTCAGGATGGTTTGGATAAAGGTTTGTCTGCAAGTTCCTTGAAAGGACAAATCTCTGCTCTTTCTGTTCTTTTTCACAGAAAGATTGCTAATCTTCCTGATATTCATTGTTTTGTACAGGCTTTGGTTCGTATCAAACCTGTCATTAAGTCAATCTCTCCTCCTTGAAGTCTTAATTTGGTTCTGAGGGCTTTACAAGCTCCTCCGTTTGAACCTATGCATTCTCTGGACATTAAATTACTTTCTTGGAAAGTTCTGTTCCTTTTGGCCATCTCTTCTGCTAGAAGAGTTTCTGCTCTTTCTTGTGAATCTCCTTTTCTGATTTTTCATCAGGATAAGGCAGTGTTGCGGACTTCATTTAAATTTTTACCTAAGGTTGTGAATTCTAACAACATTAGTAGAGAAATTGTTGTTCCTTCATTGTGTCCTAATCCTAAGAATTCAAAGGAGAGATCTTTACATTCTTTGGATGTAGTAAGAGCTTTGAAATATTATGTTGAAGCTACTAAAGATTTTAGAAAGACTTCTAGTCTATTTGTTATCTTTTCTGGGTCCAGAAAAGGTCAGAAGGCCTCCGCCATTTCTTTGGCGTCTTGATTAAATTCTTTGATTCATCATGCTTATGTAGAGTCGGGTAAATCCCCGCCTCAAAGAATTACGGCTAATTCTACTAGGTCAGTTTCTACTTCCTGGGCGTTTAGGAATGAAGCTTCTGTTGATCAGATTTGCAAAGCAGCAACTTGGTCTTCTTTGCATACTTTTACTAAATTCTACCATTTTGATGTGTTTTCTTCTTCTGAAGCAGTTTTTGGTAGAAAAGTACTTCAGGCAGCTGTTTCAGTTTGATTCTTCTGCTTATAATTTCAGTTTTTTTCATTATTGAGATTAAAACTTTTGTTTTGGGTTGTGGATTATTATTTTTCAGCGGAATCGGCTGTCTTTATTTTATCCCTCCCTCTCTAGTGACTCTTGCGTGGAAGTTCCACATCTTGGGTATTTATTATCCCATACGTCACTAGCTCATGGACTCTTGCTAATTACATGAAAGAAAACATAATTTATGTAAGAATTTACCTGGTAAATTCATTTCTTTCATATTAGCAAGAGTCCATGAGGCCCACCCTTTTTTGTGGTGGTTATGATTTTTTTTGTATAAAGCACAATTATTCCAATTCCTTATTTTGATGCTTTCGCTCCTTTCTTATCACCCCACTTCTTGGCTATTCGTTAAACTGAATTGTGGGTGTGGTGAGGGGTGTATTTATAGGCATTTTGAGGTTTGGGAAACTTTGCCCTTCCTGGTAGGAATGTATATCCCATACGTCACTAGCTCATGGACTCTTGCTAATATGAAAGAAATTAATTTATCAGGTAAGTTCTTACATAAATTATGTTTTTTTTATTTATTCATTGTGGGGAAAGATGGACCAAGAGAACCTACAAGCTGTTACTTTTACTTTCTTTTGATGCAAATGTGGAACCACCAATCCCTTTTTTTTTTTTTTTTTTTTTTTTTATTAAAGATTTTTATTTTTATTGTAAACATAAGTCATCACAATGCTTTGAAACATTACAGATATGAGGTAAACACAGCAATCACAAAAAAGATATCTCACATGGCATTAACATGACATAAATATTGCATAATTAGACCAGGCATTCGTCTCCATTCCCAATAGACCGAAAGATCAAACTATAACTTAGTGGAAGGTGAAATGAGGAGTGAATAGCAGTGTTCACAGATTGGGTGAATCGTGATCAGATGGTTTAGTAAGATTTTGGCGTTTATCTCGCCTTTTGTTCTGCTTTTTTTTTTTTTAAAAGCGGAATTACGCTAGTAGCTAGTTATCCTGTGGGTATTGCCTGTATAAGCAATGGAGCGGAAGCAAGGGCCAACGGGGGCCACCGCTCCAAAGAAGTGAGATTAAGCTTCAATCATCTTTGTAGTGTTGTGGGCGAAAGTACCCCCTATGGGGGGGGAGAGGGTAGTATGTAAGGGGGGGGGGGGAGGGGAGGGGGGGGGCTCATTGAGTGGGAGGGGGGAGGAGGGTGAACAGATCATCCCGTACCCGGATCAAAGGCCTGTGGTACTAGGGGGGCAGGAAGTCCTAGGGTTTAGTTCTGAGACTCTGCAGGTAGGCTTCCCAGGGTTCCCAAACAAGACAAAAAATTTCCGACTTGCGCCGGATTCTGTAGACATAGTCTTCCATGGACTTGACATAATTCAGGTATTCCAAGACACTCTGCCACTTTGGGGGGTGCACTTTTTTCCAGTTCCTGGCAATTGTCATTTTAACTGAGGTGAGTATGTAGATAAGAAGGGTTCTCTGGTGAGGAGGCATTTTCTCCAAACCCAGGTGTAGGAGAGCCATTCCAGAGTCTTTTATCTCTGGGAGACCCATCAAACCACAGATCTTACTGGTCTTATCCCAGAGTGACTTTAGGTTAGGACAAGTCCACCAGGTGTGCAGTGGGGTGCCAATGTCACCACAATTCCTCCAACAGGTTGGAGGGTGATTAGGGTAGAGGGTTTGCAATCTGGTCGGGACCAGATGCCACCTAGTGAGCATTTTAAAGTAGAGTTCGTACATCGTGGTGCAATGTAAGGCGGCCTTGGTTGTAGCAATAGCCAATGCCCATTTCTTAGGTGAGTATACCTTTTGCAGCTCTGCCTCCCAGGAGAGCATATGTCTCGTCTTAGGAATTACGGGGGGAACCAGTAGGCAACGATAATGTGCCGTGAGGGGTTTATAGGTCTGAAGGCCCGTTTTCCATCGTGCTTCCCAAGCAGTAAGAGGCCGTGGGGCGTCACTCAGGAATCCCCAGGCTTTCAGTAGAGATCTTAGTCTTAGAAGTTCAAATGTCAGTTGCCTCGGGATCTCAAAGTTCGTCACCATCTCTTCTTGTGTTAGAAGCCGATCTGCTACATAAAAATCGCCTACTGTCAAAATTCCGGCCTGCCGCTATAAGTTCAGTCTCATATTGGGAAGGGTCTGAAGTATGGGGAGTACAGGTTGGATAGGAGAAGGATGGGGGGCGATCTGAGTGTGGTGTCGCAGTTTATACCATAGCATTTGGCATCCTCTAACAATTGGATTAGAGATGGTGTGAGCGGTGGCGAGATGCGGGGGAAACCATAGCAAATCAGCCAGATCTATATAGGCGGGTAATGAAGCCTGTTCCAGGTCCCTCCATCTCGTGGGGGGGAGGTCTCGTCCCCAAGCAGAGACATGAGAGATCATAGCCGCCTCATAGTACATCTTCACACTCGGTAATCCCAGCCCTCCCTGATCTAGGGGGGACTGTAAGATTGCGGCCGCTACTCTGGGTTTCTTGTTGTTCCAGACGTATCTGTTAAATAGGGTCTGAAAGTTTTTCAGTAGTTTATCTGGGACTGGGAGGGGAATACATCGCATAATGTATGTTAGCTTGGGAAGTAGCATCATCTTCAGAGCCGCGATTCTACCCATCCAAGAGAGTTCGTCATATTTCTTTGCTCTCAGATGCTTGTCTACAGTCTTCAACAAAGCGTGGTAGTTCTCATGAAGAACCATCTCCTTATCGTAAGACAAGAAGACACCTAGGTGCCGGATACCTTTGGTGGACCATTTGAAAGAGTATTGCTGTCGCAAAGTTCTCTGTTCTAGATGGTCCAAATGAATCGGGAACGCCTCCGTCTTGGTTACATTTATTTTATAGTTAGAGAGCATACCGAATCTTTCAATAAGTGCCATCAGCGGCGGGAGCGATAAGGTCGGCTCTGTGATGAAAAGTGTAAGATCATCCGCGAATAGCGCCACCTTTTGAACTGAATCATGTAGCAGCAGACCTTGAATTTGGGCGTCCTGTCTGATGGCTTCCGCCAGTGGCTCCATGACCATCGCAAAAAGGAGTGGCGACAGGGGGCATCCCTGCCTCGTCCCATTTTGTATGTGTATTTTAGGGGAGCAAAAGCCCAACCCCTTGACCACAGCCGTGGGGAGGGTGTAGAGGGCCGCTACGGCCCCACAGAACGAGAGCGGGACCCCAAATGTTCTTAGAGTCTCAAACATATATTCCCATCTCACCCTGTCGAAGGCCTTTTCGGCATCTAATGACAGGGTGAGAAGGGGCAAGCCCATGTCATGCGATTCAGCGAAGATGTTCAGCAGTCTACGGGTGTTGTCAGAGCCCTGTCTGCCTTGGACAAATCCAACTTGGTCTAGGTGGATTATAGAGGGGAGGTGTTTCCCTAGTCTCGTCGCGAGAACTTTAGAGTATATCTTAATGTCCACGTTGATGAGGGAAATAGGTCTATAGCTCCCACATTCCTTGGGGTCTTTTCCTTCTTTAGGGATGGCCATGATAGTAGCCTCCAGGAATTCTCCTAACATCTTTCCTCTTTTAGCCACATCATTAAACAGTCGGAGCAGAAGAGGAGAGATAAGAGACACAAAGGTTCTGTAAAAGAGGGTGGAGAAGCCGTCCGGACCAGGAGCCTTATGAGGCTTAAGGGACAGGACGGCAGCTTTCACCTCCTCCAAGGTAAATGGTCTATCAAGGTCTGCAACAGACTCCTCACTTAGCTGTGGTAATTGCAACTTGGTTAGAAATTGCCTCAACTCCCTACCGCTCACCGGTGGGTCATTGGCACCGCTGTCTAGGTCGTAAAGAGCAGCGTAATAGTCCGAGAAGGCCTGGCCAATCTCCTTAGGAGAGCAGACCATGCCCCGAGCTGAATTGATGGCCGGGATCCTACTGGCGACCGCCCTGTTACGAAGTTTACGAGCTAAGAGCCTATCGGCTTTGTTCCCTTTGCTGTAATATACTTGTTTTAATAGGTTTTGAATAGGTTGGTTTGCACTCTTAAAAGCTCCCGTTTATTGATCTCAGCCCTTATTGCACCCACCTGGGTGGCAAGAGCAGGGTCCGGGGCTTTTTTATTGGCCATCTCCAGGGATCTTAGTTCGGTATATAATTTAGATAAGGGGATCTTATGGACCTCCTTCCACTGGGCCTTTTTCTTTATGAAATGGCCTCTCAGGTACGCCTTAAGGGTGGCCCAAACTATTTCAAGACTCGTATATCCAGTATCATTGTGTGTTAAGAAATCTAGAATGATTTCATGTAGGAGTGGAACCTCTGTTTCTGTGAGACACTGGTCTGGGAGTTTCCAAGACGGCCTACAGTCAAGGGACTGTAAGGCCAAGAGTTGGGCACTGACCATATCATGATCCGACCATGGACAGGGCCTGATCTTTGATGCTGCGAAGTTGTCGAGTGTCCATGAGTCACAGAGCAGATAATCCAGCCGAGAATATGAATTATGGGGCACCGAATGGTGTGTGTAGTCTAGTTCAGTCGGAGCTAGGCATCTCCATACATCAAACAGTCCAAATTGATACATGAGTCGTCGGAAGGCCATTGATAGAGAAATTAGGTTACGGTCTGTTGGGTGGCTTGTGTTCCTTTTCTTGTCTAGCACCGGGTTCCAGACCAGGTTCAGATCGCCCCCCATCAAGAGATGTCCTCTCTTGATTGAGTCTAGCTTGTGTAGGAATTTTCGGAGAAAGGGGATCTGTCCCGTGTTCGGGACGTAAATGGATGCCAGCGTGTAAAGGGCTCCATTCAGGACACAGACCATGATAAGGAACCTACCCTCGGGGTCTCGTTCTATGTGGTCAATCATACAAGTAACATCCCGGTGGATCAGTATGGCAACTCCTCTCTTTTTTTCCGTATAGGAGGCGATTTCACAGATCGGGTATAAAGGGGAACTCCTGGGCTGCCTAGAGCCCCTTTCCCAGTGAGTCTCCTGCAAAAACATTAAATGTATTCTGTGGGCAGACAGGTAATTAAACAGAAGACTCCTTTTGGTAGGCGAGTTAAGGCCCTGGGCGTTCAGAGTGGCAGCCAAAACGGGAGTCATTGTATGGGCGGGCGCCACCTGCGTAGTCGATGAGGACCTCAATCGCGGGTACGGGGGAAGGGTTTAATGCGGGTGTCGCAAATAAGTGGGAACAAGGGGATGTGGGTAGGAAAAAGGAGGGGGCCAGGGGTTGGGGCACTCCAGGCCACGAACAGGACGTCTTGATGGTCAAACGCTACTAGCGAATATTGATGTGTATATAAACACTATCACAATGAGTGATCTCGCAACTAAGAGTTGGAGAGCACAACTATAGGTATGGGGGGGGGAGAGGCCGGCAAAGATAGCCAAGCCCCAGTCGGTCAGTTTAAAGCGTGCAAGAATAGGGAGAGCGAGAGAGAGGGAGAGAGGGAGCCAGGGTAAAGCTCCCCTCCCCCCTCGCCCACGCCCCCAGTCACTATTGCAATTTTCTCGCTATAAGCGAGGGTCTTGTATTATGATACTGTAATAAGTGAATGTCACTATCTCTGGTATAAGGCTAAGAAAGAAACTGAGGTGCGGGGAGTCTAATCTCAGTTCTGTAAAAATGAGGTTTGAGGGAGAGAGTAGAACGGGAGACTCGTGCGTTAGACTATATGTAAGTTTCTCCATCTATAGCGTCTCCTCAGGAGGGGTTAAGTGCATACGGGGTACCCGTGTAGGAGAGGGTGTCGCTGGCCCCAAATATTCTACTATTATGTACATAGGAGGTAGAATAAAGAGCTAAGTGCAGAAGAGGAAAAGCAACAATAAACAGCATCAACATCTATGTAAACAGTCAATAGAAGATGGCCATCGTCAGTACGCATGGGCTTAGCTTTGGAGGGGTGTCAATCCTATACTATAGGGCTAGTTGCACATGTGAGTCTGACAATCCCCAATTTGGGAGCTAATCTAATTCCTGGGGGATCAGGTACCTAAGGGGGGGACTGTTATTTTAAGCGGCATGAGCTCTACACAATCGATGGGGCAAATACTGGGGAGGCTTATGAGTATCTATAAATAATGTACTCAACCTTAGAGTTATTGGTCATAGATGGGAATTGGGAAATATGCGACTCCTGACGATAGCCATCAAACCCCTGAGAGATATATATATATAAATCAGTTGTAACAGCATCAACGTGGGGACCTAATGGTCGCCAGGTTGAGGACTCTAGACAGATAATGGTTTTTGTACTTCTGATATAACTTGAGGTACATACATAACTAACAGTAAAAACAAGAACAGGGTAAACATTAACAACCTAGGTACAAAGAACATCACATAACATCACATAATGATGACCATCAAACCAGAAGGGCCAATTTTGGGATTAAATAGGTCCTGGGACTTAGGCTGCTATGAAACGGATGGTGAATACCATATGGGTGTTCCCCTGATTCAACTCCTGCCTTTCCTTTTAAGAAGAAAAACAGCTACTCCAGCAAATATGGTTTAGAGGGGCAAGGGTCTTCAAACAGGTGTATTCTATTTTAATTCTAGGGGGTATGTTACCTAAGGCGGGGGTGCAAGGTTATGCGCTGCACATGCTACGGGTTAGTTATTCTACTAAACAAAAGGCTGGGGCAAGCGCACCTCTATACGATACGCATCAAAGCATTGGGGTAATAATAGGGTGGGGGGTTAGCTCCCTTGCACTGCATTAACTAATCTAGTGAAGGTGGGCAGACTGGGGTGGGAATGTAAAGCTGTTGTTGTTAATGTGCTCTGCTGCCGAGGGATATCCCTTCAATGTGATTAGGGCATGTGCCTCAGTAAGCGATACTCTTCTGAGTAGGATGCTAAAACACAATAAGTCCCAGGGAACACACAACTTGACTGACCTGAACAAAATAGTTAAGTACAATTTACGAATAGTTACAAGTACAAGGGAGTAGGTTAAGAGAGGGGAGGAAAGAGGAGGAAGAGGAGAAGAGTGGTATAGTAGAGAAGGAGAAACGAAAAGGGGGAGGAGGTGAGACGAGGAGGAGAGACAACCAAAGAACAACGTAACAACAATGTAAAGAGAGAGGACATCCATTATGTCTTAGCAGTCTCACCAATCTTCGTGTACCCTCGGTACACACGAGTCAGTCTCTCAATTGTAAGACCCCAATTGGGGAGACAGTCATATGCACATCAGAGCAGTGACCAGGATGGAGTATCTCACGAGGGAGCGTCTCTAGTCTTAGATATTGTAGTATTTCTCTGGTCACTACTGGGTCTCTGTGGAAGGGAGCCCCACTCAGGGGCTGATGCTCTCAGGCCTCTACCAGGTACAACTGCTTGGGGTGGTATTGGAGGATCTTGTGGCAGTAGGCCCCAGCTTTGGAGCAATTCCCTTGCCTGTTGAGGTGAGGATGCTGCATATTGCTGTCCATCTTTGTTGATGTAGAGCTTAACAGGGAAACCCCATCTGTATTTAATGCCCTTGTCTCTCAAGATTTTAGTGTAGGGTTGGTAGTGTCTTCTGATCTGGAGAGTGTGTGGAGAGAGATCCTGGAATACCTGAATGTCAGCATATTGCTCTGGGAGTGATTTGTCCCCCGCCAGGGCCCTCAGAAGTTTCTCTCGAAACGTGTAATAATGCAGGCGGGCGACAACATCTCTTGGTTTATCACCCTCAGCTGTCCTCGGCCTCAGGGCTCTATGGGCTCTATCAAGTAGCATCTCTTGCTCGTTCTCCTGACCAAGGACTGCAACAAAAAAGTCGTGGAGGAATTTTCCAAGTTCCTGCGGGGGGACAGTTTCTGGGATACCTTTCACCCTGATATTGTTGCGGCGAGTCCTGTCCTCAAGATCCGCAAGTTTAAGCTCGAGGTCAGTGATCTGCTCTGCCAAACTCTGTGAGTAATCTAAGAGGTTGCCGTGGTCTACCCTGAGATCTTCCTGTTTGCGTTCCAACGCATCGGTTCTTTCACCTATAAGGGCAATGTCCCTTTTTAGATCAGCATGTCCCTTATCAAACTTCTTGGAAAGAGAATCATGGTGCGAGGCCAGGAGCGACCTAATAGAGTCCATTAAGTTGTTATCAGTATCTGCATCTTGGTGCTGTAAACGGCTCGTGGCCTGGGATAAAGTTGTTCTGATGCGAGCATCATTAAGACTGCTCGTGTCTGAGGCATCCTCTTCCGAGCCCGATTGTTGTCTGGATGTATGTTGGCTAAAGTGGTCCGCCACTGTTCTCTTTGGGGTTTTGTGAGAGTTTTGTTTTCTTTTAAAGGATTGCGGCATCTTGTACTTTTGCAATTGTAGTGACATGAGATATGGAAGGCAAATAGTGGAGAAAGAGAAATACTGTTTTGCACTATAAAGAAATCTGCTGTAGGGCCGACTGGGGCCAGGACATCAGTGGAGGAGGTTAGCACATTTTGTTTTTACACAGGTCCTGGTGTCACATATATATTGAGGCTAGGCCGGTTGAGAGCTGGGCCCTGAGGCCCAAGAGTTGAAGTGGATTTCACTGGAACGTGTATTCTGGTCTGGTCTCTCCCCTGGGGGCTTGTCCCCTCAGGACGATGTGGGTGAAGGTATAGGGGTATGACCCGCAGGCAAACTGGGCCGGCGGGAAAGGGAGGGGAGAGACCTGTAGAGTCACAGTTACAGCTTGTTAAATGTTGGTCTGTGCCAGTAAGGAGGTTGTGTAGAGATCCTGGGAGAATGACACAATCAGTTTTCCCTAAGTAGTATCAGCAGCTCCCTGTACTGAAAGTTTGTGTGTATGGGCAAGCTGCGTGGATTCAGATGAAAAAGACACAGGACATTAAGGCTGATAACCCAGCTGATTTATTTGTGCTCCCTCCCAGGGAGAGCTAATGCAGGCCTTATGGTGAACTGAATGTCTATGTAGGTATAGCCTGGGTCTCAGCTTTATGTAGACAGGGGGATAGCGTCTGTGCTTCAAAGGGCCTTTTTGTTCACGTCTATATCTTCCTTCCAAATACTCTATAGGTTACCAGTGGAAGTGAGCATCAGGTAGTCATTGGTTAGGTAATAGTCCCAAAGAGACCCCTTCTGTGTGGTAGTCCCCGTACTAAAACGGAGCTGTGTTTGTAGGTAGTCTAAGGCCCAAGATGGCGGGTGTTCGCGCCTTTTTCTAAACAACTGCGCAACAGATAGGCCCAGCCACCGCTCTGTCTAACCCAGCAGGCTCTCCCTCTCGATCAGAGAGCACAGACGCTCACCCCCTGAAGCCCACTTCATAGGCAGCACTAACCTTCGAGGGTCCCTGGTTACAATCGGGCAAGGCTCCCAGCCGCACGATCTTCTTCCCCAGATGTCTGAGCTGTTGGGTATGTGCTCCGGAGCGGGTCCCCGACCCTCCGGAGCAGTGCAGATGAAGGTAAGCTGGTGGCTGATCTCCGCGAAAAGGAGCAGAGTCTTTTGAGTACGGCCAGGCGGGACACCCGGTCCCACTGTCTCTATGCAGCGGCTGTCTGGTCTTCTGGGTAAGTGCTCCGGAGCGGGCACCAATCCCTTTTTGTTTATCATGTATTGAGAGAACACTGCATTACAGGGATAGGCTTTTCTTTCATGTAATTAGCAAGAGTCCATGAGCTAGTGACGTATGGGATATACATTCCTACCAGGAGGGGCAAAGTTTCCCAAACCTTAAAATGCCTATAAATACACCCCTCACCACACCCACAATTCAGTTTTACAAACTTTGCCTCCGATGGAGGTGGTGAAGTAAGTTTGTGCTAGATTCTACGTTGATATGCGCTCCGCAGCAAGTTGGAGCCCGGTTTTCCTCTCAGCGTGCAGTGAATGTCAGAGGGATGTGAGGAGAGTATTGCCTATTTGAATGCAGTGATCTCCTTCTAAGGGGTCTATTTCATAGGTTCTCTGTTATCGGTCGTAGAGATTCATCTCTTACCTCCCTTTTCAGATCGACGATATACTCTTATATATACCATTACCTCTGCTGATTCTCGTTTCAGTACTGGTTTGGCTATCTGCTATATGTAGATGAGTGTCCTGGGGTAAGTAAGTCTTATTTTCTGTGACACTCCTAGCTATGGTTGGGCACTTTGTTTATAAAGTTCTAAATATATGTATTCAAACATTTATTTGCCTTGACTCAGAATGTTCAACTTTCCTTATTTTTCAGACAGTCAGTTTCATATTTGGGATAATGCATTTTAATTTAACATTTTTTACCTTAAAATTTGACTCTTTCCCTGTGGGCTGTTAGGCTCGCGGGGGCTGAAAATGCTTCATTTTATTGCGTCATTCTTGGCGCTGACTTTTTTGGCGCAAAAATTCTATTTCCGTTTCCGGCGTCATACGTGTCGCCGGAAGTTGCGTCATTCTTTGACGTTATTTTGCGCCAAAAATGTCGGCGTTCCGAATGTGGCGTCATTTTTGGCGCCAAAAAGCATTTAGGCGCCAAATAATGTGGGCGTCTTATTTGGCGCGAAAAAATATGGGCGTCACTTTTGTCTCCACATTATTTAAGTCTCATTTTTTATTGCTTCTGGTTGCTAGAAGCTTGTTCTTTGGCATTTTTTCCCATTCCTGAAACTGTCATTTAAGGAATTTGATCAATTTTGCTTTATATGTTGTTTTTTTCTTTTACATATTGCAAGATGTTCCACGTTGCAAATGAGTCAGAAGTTACTTCAGGAAAGTCACTGCACAGTGCTGGAGCTACCAAGCTAAGTGTATCTGCTATAAACTTTTGGTATCTGTTTCTCCAGCTGTTATTTGTATTGCATGTCATGTCAAACTTATTAATGCAGATAAAATTTCCTTTAGTACTGTTACATTACCTGTTGCTGTTCCGTCAACATCTAATTTTCAGAGTGTTCCTGATAACATAAGAGATTTTATTTTTTAAATCCATTAAGAAGGCTATGTCTGTTATTTCTCCTTCTAGTATACATAAAAGTCTTTTAAAACTTCTCTTTTTTCAGATGAATTTTTAAATGAACATCATCATTCTGATACTGATAATGGTTCTTCTGGTTCAGAGGTTTCTGTCTCAGAGGTTGATGCTGATAAATCTTTGTATTTGTTCAAGATGGAATTTATTCGTTCTTTACTTAAAGAAGTGTTATTTGCATTAGAAATAGAGGATTCTGGTCCTCTTGATTCTAAATGTAAACGTTTAAATAAGGTTTTTTAAATCTCCTGTAGTTATTCCAGAAGTGTTTTATCTCCCTGATGCTATTTCTGAAGTAATTTCCAGGGAATGGAATAATTTGGGTAATTTATTTACTCCTTCTAGACGTTTAAGCAAATTATATCCTGTGCCATCTGACAGATTAGAGTTTTTTGAGACAAAAATCCCTAAGGTTATGGGGCTATCTCTACTCCTGCTAATGTACTACTATTCCTACGGCAGATAGTACTTCATTTAAGGATCCTTTAGATAGGAAAATTGAATCCTTTCTAAGAAAAGCTTACTTATGTTCAGGTAATCTTCTTAGACCTGCTATATTTTTAGCGGATGTTGCTGCAGCTTCAACTTTTTGATTAGAAGCTTTAGAGCAACAAGTAACAGATCATAATTTTATAGCATTATTATTATTCTATAACATGCTAATAATTTTATTGGTGATACCATCTTTTGATATCATTAGAGTTGATGTCAGGTATATGTCTCTAGCTATTTTAGCTAGAGAAGCTTTATGGATTAAACTTGGAATGCTGACATGTCTTCTAAGTCATCTTTGCTTTCCCTTTCTTTCCAGGGTAAATAATCATTTTAGTTCCTTTCCTTACAAGGAACAAAAGCCTGATCCTTCATCCTCAGGAGCGGTATCAGTTTGGAAACTATTTCCAGTTTGGAATATATCCAAGCCTTATAGAAACCTATAGCCAGCTCCTAAGTACCTATGAAGGTGCGGCCCTTATTCCAGCTCAGCTGGTATGGGGCAGATTACGTTTTCTTCAAAGAAATTTGGATCAATTCCGTTCTTAATCTCTGGTTTCAGAAACATTGTTTCAGAAAGGTACAGAATTGGCTTCAAGTTAAGGCCTCCTGCTAAGAGATTCTTTTCTTTCCCGTGTCCCAGTTAACACAGCAAAGGCTCAGCATTTCTGTAATGTGTTTCAGATCTAGAGTTGGCTGGAGTATTTATGCCAGTTCCAGTTCTGGAACAGGGGCTGGGGTTTTATTTTATCTCTTCATTTGTACCAAAGAAGGTCAATTCCTTCAGACCAGTTCCGGATCTGTCATTATTGAATCGTTATGTTAGGATACCAACATTCAAGATGGTTACTGTAGGACTATCCTGCCTTTTTGTTTAGCAAGGGCATTATATGTCTACAATAGATTTACAGGATGTGTATCTGCATATTCCGATTCATCCAGATCACTTTTAGTGTCTGAGATTCTCTTTTTAGACAAGCATTACCAGTTTTGTGGCTCTACCGTTTGGCCTAGCCTCAGTTCCAAGAATTTTTTTCAAAGGTTCTCGGTGCCCCTTTTTTCTGTAATCAGAGAATAGGGTTTTGGTATTTCCTTATTTGGACGATATCTTGGTACTTGCTCAGTCTTCTCATTTTCGAAGAATCTCATACGAATCGACTTGTGTTGTTTCTTCAATTTCATGGTTGGAGGATCAATTTACCATTCAGTTCATTGATTCCTCAGACAAGGGTAACCTTTTTAGGTTTCTAGATAAATTCAGTGTCTATGACTCTGTCCTTGTCAGACAAGAGAAGTTTAACATTGATATCAGCTTGTCAAAACCTTCAGTCACAATCATTCCCTTTGGTAGCCTTATGCATGGAAATGTTGGGTCTTAGGACTGCCGCATCAGATGCGATCTCCTTTGCTCGTTTTCACATGCGACCTCTTCAGCTCTGTATGCTGACCCAATGGTGCAGGGATTACTCAAAGATATCTCAATTAATATCTTTAAACCGATTTTACAACACTCTCTGACATGGTGGACAGATCACCATCGTTTAGTTCGGGGGGCTTCTTTGTTCTTCCGACCTGGACTATAATCTCAACAGATGCAAGTCTTACAGGTTGGGGAGCTGTGTGGGGGTATCTGACGGCACAAGGGGTTTGGGAATCTCAGGAGGTGAGATTTCCGATCAATATTTTGGAACTCCGTGCAATTTTCAGAGCTCTTCAGTCTTGGCCTCTTCTCAAGAGAGAGTTGTTCATTTGTTTTCAGATAGACAATGTCACAACTGTGGCATACATCAATCATCAAGGAGGGACTCACAGTCCTCTGGCTATGAAAGAAGTATCTCGAATTTTGGTTTGGGCGGAATCCAGCTCCTGTCTAATCTCTGCGGTTCATATCCCAGGTATGGACAATTGGAAAGCGGATTATCTCAGTCGCCAAACGTTGCATCCGGGCGAATGGTCTCTTCACCCAGAGGTATTTCTTCAGATTGTTCAAATGTGGGAACTTCCAGAAATAGATCTGATGGCTTCTCATCTAAACAAGAAACTTCCCAGGTATCTGTCCAGATCCCGGGATCCTCAGGCGGAGGCAGTGGATGCATTATCACTTCCTTGGAAGTATCATCCTGCCTATATCTTTCCGCCTCTAGTTCTTCTTCCAAGAGTAATCTCCAAGATTCTGAAGGAATGCTCGTTTGTTCTGCTGGTAGCTCCGGCATGGCCTCACAGGTTTTGGTATGCGGATCTTGTCCGGATGGCCTCTTGCCAACCGTGGACTCTTCCGTTAAGACCAGACCTTTTGTCTCAAGGTCCTTTTTTCCATCAGGATCTGAAATCCTTAAATTTAAAGGTATGGAGATTGAACGCTTAATTCTTGGTCAAAGAGGTTTCTCTGACTCTGTGATTAATACTATGTTACAGGCTCGTAAATCTGTATCCAGAGAGATATATTATAGAGTCTGGAAGACTTATATTTCTTGGTGTCTTTCTCATCTTTTTTCTTGGCATTCTTTTAGAATACCGAGAATATTACAGTTTCTTCAGGATGGTTTAGATAAGGGTTTGTCCGCAAGTTCCTTGAAAGGTCAAATCTCTGCTCTTTCTGTTCTTTTTCACAGACAGATTGCTATTCTTCCTGATATTCATTGTTTTGTACAAGCTTTGGTTCGTATAAAGCCTGTCATTAAGTCAATTTCTCCTCCTTGGAGTTTGAATTTGGTTCTGGGGGCTCTTCAAGCTCCTCCATTTGAACCTATGCATTCATTGGATATTAAATTACTTTCTTGGAAAGTTTTGTTCCTTTTGGCCATCTCTTCTGCCAGAAGAGTTTCTGAATTATCTGCTCTTTCTTGTGAGTCTCTTTTTCTGATTTTTCATCAGGATAAGGCGGTGTTGCGAACTTCAGTTGTGAATTCCAACAACATTAGTAGAGACATTGTGGTTCCTTCATTATGTCTTAATCCTAAGAATTCTAAGGAGAAATCGTTGCATTCTTTGGATGTTATTAGAGCTTTGAAATATTATGTTGAAGCTACTAAGTCTTTCCGAAAGACTTCAAGTTTATTTGTTATCTTTTCCGGTTTTAGAAAGGCCAGAAAACTTCTGCCATTTCTTTGGCATCTTGGTTGAAATCTTTAATTCATCTTGCCTATGTTGAGTCGGGTAAGACTCCGCCTCATAGGATTACAGCTCATTCTACTAGGTCAGTTTCTACTTCCTGGGCGTTTAGGAATGAAGCTTCGGTTGATCAGATTTGCAAAGCGGCATCTTGGTCCTCTTTGCATACTTTTACCAAATTCTACCATTTTGTTGTATTTTCTTCTTCTGAAGCAGTTTTTGGTAGAAAAGTACTTCAGGCAGCGTTTTCAGTTTGAATCTTCTGCTTATGTTTTTTCATTAAACTTTATTTTGGGTGTGGATTATTTTCAGCAGGAATTGGCTGTCTTTATTTTATCCCTCCCTCTCTAGTGACTCTTGTGTGGAAAGATCCACATCTTGGGTAGTCATTATCCCATACGTCACTAGCTCATGGACTCTTGCTAATTACATGAAAGAAAACATAATTTATGTAAGAACTTACCTGATAAATTCATTTCTTTCATATTAGCAAGAGTCCATGAGGCCCGCCCTTTTTTTGTGGTGGTTATGATTTTTTTGTATAAAGCACAATTATTCCAATTCCTTATTTTATATGCTTTCGCACTTTTTTCTTATCACCCCACTTCTTGGCTATTCGTTAAACTGAATTGTGGGTGTGGTGAGGGGTGTATTTATAGGCATTTTAAGGTTTGGGAAACTTTGCCCCTCCTGGTAGGAATGTATATCCCATACGTCACTAGCTCATGGACTCTTGCTAATATGAAAGAAATGAATTTATCAGGTAAGTTCTTACATAAATTATGTTTTTAAATCTGAGCCATCATAATCTAAGGCAGATGTTGTTCAGGGGTCTCCTGTTCAAGCTATTCCGCAGCTTTCTCCTGAAACGTCCAAATCCTTATCCTCTTCCCATGCAGTGCCTGTGTTTCTTCTCAGGTGGGATTTTCATTGCAAGACATGGCTATACTCTAAACTAGAAAGATTTTTACCATATGTCAGAGCATTACCTTTGTTGTTATAGGACACCCTACATTCCTGTTTAAAGGGACAGTCTACTCCAGAATTGTTATTGTTTTAAAAGATAGATAATCCCTTGTTTACCCATTCCCTAGTTTTGTATAACCAACACAGTTATATTTATATATTTTTTTACCTCTGTGATTATCTTATATCTAAGCCTCTGCAGACTGCCCCTTTATTTGTTCTTTTGACAGACTTGCAGTTTAGCCAATCAGTGATGGCTCCCAGGTAACTTCACGTGCACGAGCAGTGTTATCTATGTGAAAAACATGAACTAACACCCTCTAGTGGTGAAAAACCTGTTAAAATGCATTCTTAAGAGGCGACCTTCAAGGTCTAAGAAATTAGCATATGAACCTCCTAAGTTAAGCTTTCAACTAAGAATACCAAGAGAACAAAGAAAAATTGGTGATAAAAGTAAATTGGAAAATTGTTTAAAATTACATGCCCTATCTGAAGTTTTTTTTGGACTAGACTGTCCCTTTAAGTAAATCAATATCTCTTAGTACCAATTGCATGAAAGTCTCAATACTATTGTTATTCACGTTAGGTGTAAAATTACTTTTAACCCTAAGGTTAAGATTGTTTAACGATAACAAGTTATAATCATGCTGAGTATTTACACAATTACCCCCAATGGATCTAGTACCAAAAAACATCTTTAACTTCATATTGCGAAAGAATGCGTACAAGTCCCTCTGTAGTTTAAAAAAAATTACATTTTGATTGGGGACAAAACGACAATCCCTTATTGATAACATCCCTTTCAGTCTCAGTCAAGTCATATTCAGAGATATTTACCACTAGACCCGCTTTGTCTTGTTGCGGGTAACTCTCTGTGTTTTCTGTTCCTTCGGATCCAAGATGATAGACTTTTCGGCAATGCTTCTGTCCGCCTTGGTGCTTCCTCCTGAGTCCCCTCATCTCTTAAAAACTTCTGCCGTTTCCGGGCCTCTATGGTCTTCTGGAGCTCTCCGATGTTAGCATTTACTGTTGTCAATATTTTCTCCATCTCTTCAACAGACAGCATCGACTTTAAAGCCCGGAAACGGCAGAAGTTTTTAAGAGATGAGGAGGATTACCGTAGCGGTACAGTATATCGATGGTCCAGAGGCACATACAAGGATAACAGGCGACACGGTACATCCAATTGGCGGAGACAACGCCGCACACGCGACCGGCACATCAATTCCACGTCATCAGCCAGTGACTCGTCGGGGTACTCAGGAGGAAGCACCGAGGTGGACGGAAGCATCGCCGAAAGGTCTATCATCTTGGATCCGAAGGAACAGAAAACACAGAGTTACCCACAACAAGACAAAGCGGGTCTAGTGGTAAATATCTCTGAATATGACTTGACTGAGACTGAAAGGGATGTTATCAATAAGGAATTGTCGTTTTGTCCCCAATCAAAATATGTTTTTTTTTAAACTACAGAGGGACTTTTACGCATTCTTTTGCAATATGACGTTAAAGATGTTTTTTGGTAGTAGATCCATTGGGGGTAATAGTGTAAATACTCAGCATGATTATAACTTATCATTAAACAATCTTAACCTTAGGGTTAAAAGTAATTTTACACCTAATGTGAATAAAAATAGTATGGAGACTCATGCAATTGGTACTAAGAGATATTTATTTACTTAAACAGGAATGTAGGGTGTCCTATAACAACAAAGGTAATGCTCTGACATATGGTAAAAATCTTTCTAGTTTAGAGTATAAGGCTTTGGTAGATTTAAAAACTAACAAACGGATTATTTGTAAGCCGGCCGATAATGGCGGGCAACAGTAATATTAGACAAGAGTTACTATATACAAGAGATTAAGACACAGTTGCAGGATAGTGATGTATATTTACCATTAGAGAGAGATCCCTCTTTTGAGGTGAGGAAAGAACTTGATAGATGTATTTCTAAGGCAATGCGTAATGGCTTAATTACTGAGAAAGAAAATACATTTTTGATTTAGAGTACTTTTTCTATACCTGTATTTTACACATTGCCTAAAATACATACAAATTATGAGACTCCACCAGGCCGCCCCATTGTGGCTAGCACTAATTCTATTCTCACTAATGTGTCTATATATCTAGATAGACTACTAAGACCCCTTGTTACTGGATCTCTGTCTTATATTAAGGATACTCAGGATTTTTTAAATAAGCTTGGTGATATTGTTCCACAGAGTGACAAGTTCATTATTTATACTTTAGATGTGAATAGCCTATATACATCTATCACACATAATAGTGGTCTTGATGCTATGAGACAGGCTATTAGATCGAATGGTATAATATCTGATATTGAAAGTGAATTTGTTATTGAGTTGTTACAACTCATCCTTTATTGTAACTATTTTCTTTTTCAGGATCAGTTTTATATACAGCGTAAAGGTACTGCCATGGGGTCGAATGTCGCCCCCACATATGCCAATATATTTATGAATGTCTATGAAGAGAGGTTTGTCTATACTAATTATATGTTTCAACATGAATTATGCTGGTATAGATATATAGACGATGTATTTGGCATATGGGGGGGGGGGGGGCGACATCAACTCCCTGATGGGTTTTGTGGCTGATTTGAATATCTCTACACAACACATTAAATTTAAACTTACATATAGGGAGGAATCTGTAGCCTTTTTAGATACTGCTGTCATTAAAAATGGTAGACATCTGGAGACAGATTTATATAAGAAAGAAAGTGACAGAAATAGTCTATTAAGGTATGAGAGTGCACACTCTCCTTCACTTATTAAAAGTTTACCATGGAGTCAGCTCCTTCATGTTAAGAGACTAGTGTCTGATGAGGCTATTGGAAAAATCAGGTTGCAGGAGATGGGAAACTGCTTTCTGGAGAGAGGTTTCCCGAAGCCACTGATTGAACAACACATTAAAGAAATGGAAATTATTTCCAGGGAATCTATTCTTAAAGAGACTAGAAAAAGAGTTAAGGCTGAGAAGAAGAATAAAAATAGATTAATCTTTGTAACTGAGTATAATTCCCTGAGTAGTAAAGTGAATAAAATTATTAAGAAACATTAGTCTATCATAAAAGATCTTAATCCTAACATAAAAGAGTTTGAGGAGCCCCCTATGACAGCTTACAAAAGGAGTAGAAATTTAAGAGATACACTAGTGAGAGCAGATTTGGGTCCTGAGAAGGGGCTTAGGCAAACTTTTATTTTCTTTCATGTAATTAGCAAGAGTCCATGAGCTAGTGACATATGGGATATACATTCCTACCAGGAGGGGCAAAGTTTCCCAAACCTCAAAATGCCTATAAATACACCCCTCACCACACCCACAAATCAGTTTTACAAACTTTGCCTCCCATGGAGGTGGTGAAGTAAGTTTGTGCTAGATTCTACGTTGATATGCGCTTCGCAGCAGGCTGGAGCCCGGTTTTCCTCTCAGTGTGCAGTGAATGTCAGAGGGATGTGAGGAGAGTATTGCCTATTTGAATTCAATGGTCTCCTTCTACGGGATCTTTTTAATAGGTTCTCTGTTATCGGTCGTAGAGATTCATCTCTTACCTCCCTTTTCAGATCGACGATATACTCTTATATACCATTACCTCTACTGATTCTCGTTTCAGTACTGGTTTGGCTTTCTACTACATGTAGATGAGTGTCCTGGGGTAAGTAAATCTTATTTTTTGTGACACTCTAAGCTATGGTTGGGCACTTTTATGTAAAAGTTCTAAATATATGTGTTTAAACATTTATTTGCCTTGATTCAGGATGATCAATATTCCTTATTTCAGACAGACAGTTTCATTATTTGGGATAATGCATATGAATTTTCAATTTTTTTCTTACCTTTAAAATTGACTTTTTTCTCTGTGGGCTGTTAGGCTTGCGGGGGCTGAAAATGCTTCATTTTATTGCGTCATTCTTGGCGCGGACTTTTTTGGCGCAAAAAATTTCTTTGTCATTTCCGGCGTCATACTTGTCGCCGGAAGTTGTTCGTGATTACGTCATTTTTTTGACGTTTTGCGCCAAAAGTGTCGGCGTCACCGGATGTGGCGTCATTCTTGGCGCCAAAAGCATTTTAGGCGCCAATAATGTGGGCGTCTTTTTTGGCGCTAAAAAATGTGGGCGTCATTTTTGTCTCCACCTTTTTTTCTCATTATTTAAGTCTCATTTTTCTTTTGCTTCTGGTTACTAGAGGCTTGTTCATTGGCATTCTTTCCCATTCCTGAAACTGTCATTTAAGGAATTTGATAGATTTTGCTTTATATGTTGTTTTTTCTCTTACATATTGCAAGATGTCTCAGATTGACCCTGGATCAGAAGCTACTTCTGGAAAAACGCTGCCTGATGCTGGCTCTACCAAAGTTAAGTGCATTTGTTGTAAACTTGTGGTATCTGTTCCTCCGGCTGTAGTTTGTGATGAATGTCATGATAAACTTGCTAATGCAGATAAAATTTCCATTAGTAATATTCCATTACCTGTTGCTGTTCCATCAACATCTAATACTCAGGATGTTCCTGTTAATATAAGAGATTTTGTTTCTAAATCTATTAGGAAGGCTATGTCTGTTATTCCTCCTTCCAGTAAGCGTAAAAGGTCTTTTAAAACTTCTCATTTCTCAGATGAATTTTTAAATGAACATCGTCATTCTGATTTGTCTGTTTCTGATGAGGATTTTTCTGGTTCAGAGGATTCTGTCTCAGATATTGACACTGATAAATCGTCATATTTATTTAAAATGGAATTTATTCGTTCTTTACTTAAAGAAGTTTTAATCGCTTTAGAAATTGAGGATTCTAGTCCTCTTGATACTAAATCTAATAAGCGTTTAAATTCGGTTTTTAAACCTCCTGTAGTTATTCCGGAAGTTTTTCCTGTCCCTGATGCTATTTCTGAAGTAATTTCTAGGGAATGGAATAATCTGGGTAATTCTTTTACTCCTTCTAAAAGATTTAAGAAATTGTATCCTGTGCCATCTGACAGATTAGAGTTTTGGGACAAAATCCCTAAAGTTGATGGGGCTATCTCTACTCTTGCTAAGCGTACTACTATTCCTACGGCAGATAGTACTTCCTTTAAGGATCCTTTAGATAGGAAGATTGATTCCTTTCTAAGGGATCCTTAAAGGTTATTTATGTTCAGGTAATCTTCTTTGGCCTGCTTTTTCTTTGCTTGATGTTGCTGCAGCTTCCACTTTTTGGTTGGAGGCTTTGGCGCAACAAGTGTCAGATCATAATACTCATAGCATTGTTAAACTTCTTCAACATGCTAATAACTTTATTTGTGATGCCATCTTTGATATCATCAGAGTTGATGTCAGGTATATGTCTTTAGCTATTCTAGCTAGAAGAGCTTTATGGCTTAAAACTTGGAATGCTGATATGTCTTCTAAGTCAACTTTGCTTTCCCTTTCTTTCCAAGGTAATAAATTGTTTGGTTCTCAGTTGGATTCTGTTATTTCAACTGTTACTGGGGGGAAAGGAACTTTTTTACCTCGGGATAAAAAATCTAAAGGTAAATATAGGGCTGCTAATCGTTTTCGTTCCTTTCGTCAGAATAAGGAACAGAAGCCTGATCCTTCCCCTAAAGGAACGGTTTCTGTTTGGAAACCATCTCCAGTCTGGAATAAATCCAAGCCTTTTAGAAAGCCAAAGCCAGCTCCCAAGTCCACATGAAGGTGCGGCCCTCATTCCAGCGCAGCTGGTAGGGGGCAGATTACGATTTTTCAAAGAAATTTGGATCAAATCGATTCACAGTCTTTGGATTCAGAACATTGTTTCACAAGGGTACAGAATAGGTTTCAGGGTAAGGCCACCTGCAAGAAGATTTGTTCTTTCTCGCATTCCAATAAATCCAGTGAAGGCTCAGGCATTTCTGAAATGTGTTTCAGATCTAGAGTTGGCTGGAGTAATTGTGCCAGTTCCAGTTCTGGAACAAGGGCTGGGGTTTTACTCAAATCTATTCATTGTACCAAAGAAGGAGAATTCCTTCAGACCAGTTCTGGATTTAAAAATATTGAATCGATATGTAAGGATACCAACATTCAAAATGGTAACTATAAGGACTATTCTGCCTTTTGTTCAGCAAGGACATTATATGTCCACAATAGATTTGCAGGATGCATATCTGCATATTCCGATTCATCCAGATCACTTTCAGTTTCTGAGATTCTCTTTTCTAGACAAGCATTACCAATTTGTGGCTCTGCCGTTCGGCCTAGCAACGGCTCCAAGGATTTTTTCAAAAGTTCTCGGTGCCCTTCTATCTGTAATCAGAGAACAGGGTATTGTGGTATTTCCTTATTTGGACGATATCTTGGTACTTGCTCAGTCTTCACATTTAGCAGAATCTCATACGAATCGACTTGTGTCGTTTCTTCAAGAACATGGTTGGAGGATCAATTTACCAAAGAGTTCATTGATTCCTCAGACAAGGGTAACCTTTTTAGATTTCCAAATAGATTCAGTGTCCATCATTCCCTTCGGTAGCTTTATGCATGGAAATTCTAGGTCTTATGACTGCTGCATCGGACGCGATCCCCTTTGCTCGTTTTCACATGCGACCTCTTCAGCTCTGTATGCTGAACCAGTGGTGCAGGGATTATACAAAGATATCACAGTTAATATCTTTAAATCCGATTGTACGACACTCTCTGACGTGGTGGACAGATCACCATCGTTTAATTCAAGGGGCTTCTTTTGTTCTTCCAACCTGGACTGTGATCTCAACAGATGCGAGTCTGACAGGTTGGGGAGCAGTATGGGGGTCTCTGACAGCGCAGGGGGTTTGGGAATCTCAGGAGGCGAGATTACCAATCAACATTTTGGAACTCCGTGCGATTTTTAGAGCTTTTCAGTTGTGGCCTCTTCTGAAGAGAGAATCGTTCATTTGTTTTGACGGACAATGTCACAACCGTGGCATATATCAATCATCAAGGGGGGACTCACAGTCCTCTGGCTATGAAAGAAGTATCTCGAATACTTGTATGGGCGGAATCCAGCTCCTGTCTAATTTCTGCGGTTCACATCCCAGGTATAGACAATTGGGAAGCGGATTATCTCAGTCGCCAGACGTTGCATCCGGGCGAATGGTCTCTTCACCCAGAGGTATTTCTTCAGATTGTTCAAATCTGGGGTCTTCCAGAAATAGATCTGATGGCTTCTCATCTAAACAAGAACCTTCCCAGGTATCTGTCCAGATTCAGGGATCCTCAGGCGGAGGCAGTGGATGCATTGTCGCTTCCTTGGAAGTATCATCCTGCCTATATCTTTCCGCCTCTAGTTCTTCTTCCAAGAGTGATTTCCAAGATTCTAAAGGAGCGTTCGTTTGTACTGCTGGTGGCTCCAGCATGGCCTCACAGGTTTTGGTATGCGGATCTTGTTCGGATGGCCAGTTGCCAACCTTGGACTCTTCCGTTAAGACCAGACCTTTTATCTCAAGGCCTATTTTTCCATCAGGATCTCAAATCATTAAATTTGAAGCTATGGAGATTGAACGCTTGATTCTTAGTCATAGAGGTTTCTCTGACTCCGTAATTAATACTATGTTACAGGCTCGTAAATCTGTGTCTAGGAAGATATATTATCGAGTCTGGAAGACTTACATTTCTTGGTGTTCTTCTCATCAATTTTCCTGGCATTCTTTTAGAATTCCTAGAATTTTACAGTTTCTTCAGGATGGTCTGGATAAAGGTTTGTCTGCAAGTTCCTTGAAAGGACAAATTTCTGCTCTTTCTGTGCTGTTTCACAGAAAGATTGCTAATCTTCCTGATATTCATTGTTTTGTACAGGCTTTGGTTCATATCAAACCTGTCATTAAGTCAATTTCTCCTCCTTGGAGTTTAAATTTGGTTCTGGGAGCTCTACAAGCTCCTCCTTTTGAACCTATGCATTCTCTAGATATTAAATTACTTTCTTGGAAAGTTTTGTTTCTTTTGGCCATCTCTTCTGTTAGAAGAGTTTCTGAGTTATCTGCTCTTTCTTGTGAATCTCCTTTTCTGATTTTTCATCAGGATAAGGCAGTGTTGCGGACTTCATTTAAATTTTTACCTAAGGTTGTGAATTCTAACAACATTAGTAGAGAGATTGTGGTTCCTTCATTGTGTCCTAATCCTAAGAATTCTAAGGAAAGATCATTACATTCTTTGGATGTAGTAAGAGCTTTGAAATATTATGTTGAAGCTACTAAAGATTTCCGAAAGACTTCTTGTCTCTTTGTTATCTTTTCTGGTTCTAGGAAAGGTCAGAAGGCCTCTGCCATTTCTTTGGCGTCTTGGTTAAAGTCTTTGATTCATCATGCTTATGTTGAGTCGGGTAGAACTCCACCTCAAAGGATTACAGCTCATTTAACTAGGTCAGTTTCTACTTCCTGGGCATTCAGGAATGAAGCTTCGGTTGATCAGATTTGCAAAGCAGCTACTTGGTCTTCTTTGCATACTTTTACTAAATTCTACCATTTTGATGTGTTTTCTTCTTCTGAAGCAGTTTTTGGTAGAAAAGTACTTCAGGCAGCTGTTTCAGTTTGATTCTTCTGCTTATAATTTCAGTTTTTTTCATTATAAGATTTAAACTTTGTTTGGGGTATGGATTATTTTTCAGCGGAATTGGCTGTCTTTATTTTATCCCTCCCTCTCTAGTGACTCTTGGGGTGTATTTATAGGCATTTTGAGGTTTGGGAAACTTTGCCCCTCCTGGTAGGAATGTATATCCCATACGTCACTAGCTCATGGACTCTTGCTAATATGAAATAAATGAATTTATCAGGTAAGTTCTTACATAAATTATGTTTCTAACCCTAAGTTGGGAAATTTCCCATGTTTGGGCTGCTGTAACTGCAATAATATGATTAAAGGGTACCTTTTTTTGTACATCCGCTTACTGGAAAGAAAATTCAGATCTCTGGCTTCTACACTTGTAATACTGAGTTTATTATATATTTGATCAAGTGTCCTTGCTCAAAGATTTACATTGGAGAATCCACACGTAGAGCCAGAGACCGGATGAATGAACATAAGTATAATATTCGTAGAAAAATTTGGATGCTCCTGTATCCAGTCACTTTTTTCAGACAGGTCATTCCATTTCCCAGCTCAGATTTCAGATGATCAAACATGTTAGGAAGCCTAGACGAAGGGGTGATAGACTTAAAATTCTAAAAACCAGGGAAACTTTTTGGATTTATACGTTACAGTCCCTGGCCCCAGTGGGGATGAATAAGGAGATTGACTGGAATGCTATTACTGTGATTACTTTGATATGAAGTCATTTTGTATAAATATAGCTTTTTAGAATGTATATTTACACTGTATATAATTGTGGCCAGGTGTTTTTCAGGTCCTAATGGGTTAAAAGAAGTATATTCCTGTGTCCACTAGAGGGGGTGCTTAGGTTTTGTGAATATATGAGAAATGTTCTATCACCTGGCCAGGTAATTGGTCCCTCCCCTGGAGGAGGGTATAAAATGTGACTAGGAATATTCATTGTATAACATGACTAAGGTCTATTGCTGACCGAAACGTTTTTGTATCTGTGATGTTTCCTCAATAAATAGAATCATGATGCATAACTGAGGTGCTGTTGCTGTTTTTTGGATTTGCTGTTGTTGCTGGGGATCTGTGCAGGATCCTTGCAACTTGTACCTGGATGTTGGACTGTCAGTGCTGTGCTGAACTTTTTTACAGAGTTAAGGTTGCCAGGATGGGCTGGAGAAGGGCCTTTCTGCTACTTCCCTGAGGGGACAGATTTCGGCCCTGCCGGTTTTATTGCACAAGAGACTGGCTGTGCTTCCAAACGTGCAGTCCTTTGTTAAAGGGGCAGTCTAGTCCAAAACAAACTTTCATTATTCAAATAGGGCATGTAATTTTAAACAATTTTCCAATTTACTTATATCACCAATTTTGCTTTGTTCTCTTGGTATTCTTAATTGAAAGCTAAATCTAGGAGGTTCATATGCTAATTTCTAAGCCCTTGAAGGCCACCTCTTAGCTCAGGGCATTTTGACAGTTTTTCACCACTAGAGGGTGTTGGTTCATGTGTTTCATATAGATAACACTGTAATCACCCATGTCTAGTTCCTAGGAGCCAACACTGATTGGCTAAAATGCAAGCCTGTCAAAAGAACTGAAATAAGGGGCAGTTTGCAGAGGCTTAGATACAAGATAATCACAGAGGTAAAAAGTGTGTTAATATAACGGTGTTGGTTATGCAAAACTAGAGAATGGATAATAAAGGGATTATCTATCTTTTAAAACAATAAATATTCTGGTGTAGACTGTCCCTTTAAGGCTCTGATTAGGATCAGACCTGTGTTTAGATCTGGGGCTCCTCCTTGGAGCCTAAATCTTGTTCTTCGGGTTTTGCAACAGGTTCTGTTTGACCCTCTGCATTCTGATGACATAAAATTGTTATCTTGGAAGGTTCTCTTTTTATTGGCTATTGCCTTTGAGCGCAGAGATTCTGAGATCTCTGCTTTGTAATGTGAGCCCCCTTATCTGATTTTTCATGCAGATAAGGCAGTTTTATGTACTAAATTAGGTTTTCTTCCTAAGGTTGTGTCAGATCGCAACATAAATCAGGAGATTGTGGTTCCTTCCTTGTGTCCTAATACTTCTTCATCAAAGGAACGCTTACTTCACAATTTGGGTGTGGTTCGAGCCTTGAAGTTCTATCTTCAGGCTACTAAGGAGTGTAGACGGTCTTCCTCTTTGTTTGTTGTCTATTTGGGGAAGCGTAAGAGGCAGAAGGCTACTTCGACTTCCCTATCTTTTTGGTTAAAGAGTGTCATCTGCTTAGCTTATGAGACAGCGGGACATCATCCTCCTGAGAGGATAACCATTTATTCCACTAGAGCAGTGGCTTCCTGTTGAGCCTTTAAGAACGAGGCCTCTATGAATCAGATTTGTAAGGCGGCTACCTGGTCCTCCTTATATACTTTTTTAAAGTTTTACAAGTTTGATGTTTTTGCTTAGGCTAAAGCAGCTTTCGGGAGAAAAGTTTTGCAGGCTGTGGTGCCCTCAGAATAGGGTCCGCCTCTTCCTTTTTGTTCCCTCCCGTTATTCATTCAGTGTCCTCTGGAGCTTTGGTATTCCCAACAGTAAGGAATGAAGCCGTGGACTCTCCCTATCTTAAAAAGGAAAACATAATTTATGCTTACCAGATAAATTCCTTGCCCTCCGGATAGGGAGAGTCCACGGCCCCCGCCCATTTTTTTTGTCTATGGGCGGTCCCCTATTTATTTTATTCTTCTGGCACCATTTATACCTTAATGTTTCTTCTACTTTTCCTTGTTCCCTCGGCAGATCGACTGGGGTAATGAGGAAGTGGGAGGGATAGTTAAGCCTTTGGCTGGGGTGTTTTTGCCTCCTCCTGGTGGCCAGGTGTTGTATTTCCCAACAGTAAGGAATGAAGCCGTGGACTCTCCCTATCCGAAAGGAAAGGAATTTATCTGGTAAGCATAAATTATGTTTTTATTTAAAATTGAACATATTAGTTCTCTTTTGAAGAAACTCTTAGTCACTTGAGGCATTAAATAAGCTAAACCTTCTAATGATAAACCATGTAATCGTTTGAATTCAATATATAAAACTGTTGTTAATGTCTGAGATTTTCCCTATACCCGATGCTGTCTCTGATATGATTGCTAAATCAAAGCATTTTATCTCAACAATATCAAATTGGATTTAGAATATGACTTCCTACAGGAAGTTTTTTTCTCACCCATATTCCAAAATATCTGATGAAAGCTCAGGTTTTTCTAAAAATCTGTCTCAGATCTGGAATATATGGGAGTAACTGTTCCAGTTCCTTTACAGGAACATGGGATGGGATTATATTCAAATCTCTTCATTGTACCGAAGAAGGAACATTCTTTAAGACCAATTCTAGATCTGAAAACTAAAATTTATAAGAATTCAAACTTTCAAAATGACAACTATCAGTACTATGCTGCTGCCTTTTGTTCAACATGGTCACTTTATGTCCATAATAGATTTACCGGATGCTTACCTTCACATCCCTATTCACCCAGAACATTACCAGTTCTGGAGATTCTCTTTTCTGGAAAAGCATTATCAGTTTGTTGCTCTTCTGTTTTTTTGGTCTAGCTACAGCTCCAACAATATTTTTCGAGGTTCTCAGTGTCTTTTTATCTGTGATCAGAGCTCAGGGTATTTGCGGTATTTCCTTGCCTGGACGATATCTTGGTACTAGCTCAATCTTTTCATTTAGCAGAATCTCACACAAAACTACTATTTGTTGTTTCTTCAAAGACATGATTGGAGGATCAATTTACCAAAGAGTTCCTTGAATCCTCAGACAAAGGTAAGCTTTTTAGGTTTCCAAATAGATTGTGTCAATGACTCCTTTCCCTTACAAAAAAGAGACTAATAAAATTGATTTCAGCTCGTCTGAACCTTCAGTCTCGTCCTATAAAGTGGCTCTGTGAATGGAAGTACTATGCCTCATGATTGCAGCTTCGGATGCAATTCCATTTGCTCTATTTCATATTAGACCTCTTTAGCTTTGTATGCTGCACCAATGGTGGAAGGATTATACTCCGATATCTCAACAGATATTCTTAGATCTCAACACGGGCATATCACCACATGACTTGGTGGCTAAATCACCTATTATTCAGGGGTCTTCTTTTGCTAGTGCTACCTGGTCTGTGATCGCCATAAATGCAAGTCTTTCAGGTTGGGGTCTCTGACAGCACAAGGGGTTTGGAATACTCAGGAGGCAAGGTTACCATTCAATATTTGGCGAGATTCCACAACCTGTTACGTATGGGATATTCATTCCATCCTGGAGGATGCAAAATTTCCCAAACCTCAAAAGCCTATAAACCCCCTCCCACCTCACTCATACCATAGTTTTTACTTTGCCTCCGTTAGAGGTAGTTGAAGCATAATGATGTGCTTGATTTGTTTGGTAAAAGGCGCTTCAGAGCATATTGAAGCCCAGTTCCCCTCAGAGTACAGTGCTGGTCAGAGGGACGTGTTTGGAGTACTGCCTTATGATACAATGTTTTCGCCTCATGGGAAATCCTTCATGGGCTCTCTGTTAATTCGGTCACAGGGATTCATCTTCTGCCTCCCTTTACAGATCGACGTTATACTCCTATTCCATTACATCTGCTGATATGTTTCAGTATTTGTTTGGCAGTCTGCTACTCAATGACGAGTGTCTATGGGTAAGTTTTTTTTAATTGTTTATATATAGACACTTGTAGCCATATTATAGGCACTTTTAATTGTTAAAAGTTTATATATTATGTATATAGGCTCTAGGACAGAATGTCACTATTTACCTTAAAGGGAGTATAATTTGTTTTGTTTTCTTTCTAATGACACAATGAGTCCACAGATCATCTAATTACTAACGCGATATATCACTCCTGCCCAGCAGGAGGCGGAAAAGAGCACCACAGCAAAGCTGTTAAATATCACCTCCCTTCCCTCCCACTTCAGGCATTCTCTTTGCCTGTGTTAGAGCAAGGAAGTGGTAAAGTTAGGTGTTAGAAAAGGATTCTTCAATCAAGAGTTTGTTATTTTTTGAGTAGTACAAGATTGTGCTGCTTTGTTCTAGGGTGTAGCCGTAGTCCACATCAGTCTCTTCAGTAGGGCAGTGGTGGCTTTAGAGCAATGGGAACTTGTGGGACATAATTCTCACTGCGAATCCCATATAATTTATGTTGCCCTGACTCTGAAAGCCTTAGGGGAATACTCAGTCTTTTTTCTTTCCTTTCCACAGGTCTATGTGAGGGAGAGGACCTCTCAAACCTGGTGAGCTGCCTTGCTGTCGGGCAGATTTGTGAGGTAAGCTCTGACTTATTTATTTCTGGGGAAGAAGCACTCAGAAAAAGTGGGCACTTTATTCAAGGACAAGAGAAAGTCAAAATGATGGGCTATTTTAAGTCAAAACACTTTATTTTAAAGGGACACTGAACCCAAATTTTTTATTTTGTGATTCAGATAGAGCATGAAATTTTAAGCAACTTTCTAATTTACTCCTATTATCAAATTCTCTTTATTCTCTTGGTATCTTTATTTGAAATGCAAGAATGTAAGTTTAGACGCCGGCCCATTTTTGGTGAACAACCTGGGTTGTCGTTGCTGATTGGTGGATACACTCATCCGCCAATAAAAAAAGTGCTGTCCAGAGTTCTGAAACCATAAAAACGCTTAGATGCCTTCTTTTTAAAAAAAAGATAGCAAGAGAACGAAGAAAAATTGATAATAGGAGTAAATTAGAAAGTTGCTAAAATTTGCATGCTCTATCTGAATCACAAAAGAAAACCTTTGGGTTCAGTGTCCCTTTAAACTCTCCTATACTGGAGAGGACTCTCAGACAGCAGGCACTGGGGCTGAGAATAGTCTGCTTGGCTGTTATATACTGATGGTTTCACTTCTCCCGGCGGTTAAACTATAAATCAATATGCCGACCGGAAGATTGTTATTTTGAGACGCCCACGAGGGGCGGAGCTAAGTGAGGCGGCAATCTGCATTGCAGGCCACTTTCTTTCTTACTTCCGAATGTGGAGGAGACAGAATTCAAGGATTTGACTAAAAACGCATGGTTTTCTCAAAGCATATGTTTCTAGGACCGGAAAACGGCTCATCTTGTCTGCTGCTGGAGTCCGAATCGTTTGGCTACCAACAGGGACTAAACTCTTGTGGTTGCAGGGCAGGTAGCACCTCAGCAAAGCAGCTGAGGTGTAGAGGTGTTTTCTTTAATTTATTTAGCTTAATACCGCTTTCTGCAGTTTTAAGTAAAAAAGTTGCAGTTTAAAATTTAAAGAGACAGTAACGTTTTGCTCAATTTTATTTTTTATTAAAAATTTGAGGTTATTATTTCTAATTTGATCCATTGTGAGTCAGAATGGACCAAAGAGGCTTCACAAAATGTCACTTGTTCTTTTTGTTTTGATGCCAATGTGGAACCACCAATCCCTTTCTGTTCCTCATGTATTGAGAGGACTTTAAATTATAGGGATGGACTTTTTTCTGAGTCAATATTTTCCAAGACGGATGTTGTTCAGGAGTCTAATGACAATGTTCAATATATGCTGCAGCTTTCTCCTCAAGCATCCCAAAGTTTACCGCCCACACATGCAGTGCCCTGCAATTCCTCTTTAACTTCTCCTGTGGTTACGTTACAAGACATCGCTTCTCTCATGTCTTCTGCAGTTTCTGATACATTGTCTGCTTTTCCCATGTTGCAGGGAAAGCGTAAGAGGAAAAACAAACATTCAGTAAGTGAGGTTTCTGATACAGTTGTTGCTATTTCGAATGCCCCCTCCCAGGAGCCTGAGGAGGAGGATACTTCGGTAGCATCTGAAGGTGACATTTCAGAATCTGACAGTGTAATTCCTCTTGCTGACACTGAAGTTGTATCTTTCAGGTTTAAGCTAGAACACCTCCGTCTGTTACTCAAGGAGGTTTTAGCTACATTGGACGACTGCGACACCACGGTCGTAGTTAATCCTAAGAAATCCAGTAAGCTAAACAAATATTTTGATGTACCTTCCTTGGTGGAGGTTTTTCCTGTACCAGATCACGCTTCAATGATCATTACTAAGGAATGGGAGAGACCGGGTATCCCTTTTTCTCCATCTCCTATTTTTAAAAAGATGTTTCCCATAGCAGACTCTATCAAGGAGTCTTGGCAAACAGTACCTAAGGTGGAAGGGGCAGTTTCCACTCTGGCCAAGAGGACTACCATCCCCATAGAGGATAGTTGTGCCTTTAAAGATCCTATGGATAAAAAATTAGAGGGGTTACTCAAGAAGATGTGCGTACACCAGGGTTTACAATGGCAACCTGCAGTGTGTATTGCTACTGTCACTAGTGCGGCGACATATTGGTTTGATGCGTTGTCTGATGATATTAAGACAGACACTCCCCTTGATGAGATCCAGGTTAGGATTAAAGCCCTTAAGTTGGCTAATTCCTTTATTACTGATGCTTCCTTACAGGTTATCAAGCTGGGAGCAAAGATTTCAGGTTTTGCTATACTAGCCCGCAGAACTTTATGGTTAAAACCTTGGTCTGCAGATGTGTCATCCAAGTCTAAACTTTTAGCGATTCCTTACAAGGGAAAGACCTTGTTTGGACCAGGCTTGACAGAAATCATCTCTGATATTACGGGAGGAAATCTTACAAAATCTTACAAACAAGAACAGTCCAAGCCTTCCTGGAGACACAGTCAGTCTTGAAGCAAGGGAAAGCAATCCAAGTAGCCTACTGTGGAATCAAAGTCAGCATGAAGGGACTGCCCCCGATCCGGGACCGGATCTTGTGGGGGACAGGCTTTCCTTCTTCACTCAGGCTTGGGTTCGAGATGTTCAAGACCCCTGGGCAGTGGACATAGTGTCCCAGGGATATAAAATAGAGTTCAAGAATTTTCCTCTCAGAGGCAGGTTTCTGCTTTCAAGATTATCTGTAGACCAGACAAAAAGAGAGGCGTTCTTACACTGTGTACAGGACCTCTCCGACCTGGGAGTGATAGTTCCTGTTCTGATGCAGGAACAGGGTCTGGAGTTTTATTCCAATCTGTTTGTGGTTCCCAAAAAGGAGGGAACCTTCAGACCAATTTTAGATCTCAAGAGTCTAAATAAATTCCTCAGAGTACCGTACTTCAAGGTGGAAACTATTTGTTCCATTCTTCCTTTGGTCCAAGAGGGTCAATTTATGACAAAAGTGGATTAAAAGGACATGTACCTGCATGTTCCCATTAACAGGGATCATCACAAGTTTCTAAGGTTTGCATTTCTAGACAAACACTTCCAATTCGTGGCTCTTCCTTTCGGCCTTGCCACAGCTCCCAGAATTTTCACAAAGGTTCTGGGATCCCTGTTAGCGGTGCTCCGATTACGGGGCATTCCAGTGGCGCCCTATCTGGACGACATCCTGGTCCAGGCCCCATCTTTTCATCAAGCAAGGTCCCACACTGAAATGTTATTATCTTTCCTGCGTTCTCACGGATGGAAGGTAAAATTTGGAAAAGAGCTCCTTAGTTCCAAATACAAGGGTAACTTTCTTGGGAACTATAATAGAATCCCTATCAATGAAGATTTTTCTGACAGAAGTCAGAAAATCAAAGATTTTCGATTCTTGCCTAGCACTTCAGTCCGCTACTCGGCCATCAGTTAAACGTCTGGCGGATGTGCCAGACGTGCAATCGTTTTATCAGGCCTGTGTTCAAACCAGTTACTCCTCCCTGGAGTCTTAATTTAGTTCTTAAGGTTCTTCAAGGGGCTCCGTTTGAGTCTATGCATTCCTTAGATATTAAGTTGTTATCTTAGAAAGTTTTGTTTCTTGTTGCTATTTCATCTGCTCGTAGAGTGTCAGATCTCTCAGCTTTACAGTATGATTCTCCTTACCTTATTTTTCATTCCGATAAGGTAGTTTTACGTACCAAATTAGGGTTTCTCCCTAAAGTAGTTTCTGACCGGAACATTAATCAGGAGATTGTTGTTCCTTCCTTATGTCCTAATCCTTCTTCTCAGAAGGAACGACTTCTGGACGTGGTACGTGCACTAAAATATTATTTACAGGCGACTAAGGATTTTCTTCAGTCTTCTGCTTTGTTTGTGGTTTTCTCGTTAAAACGTAAGGGACAGAAAGCTACGGCTATTTCTCTTTCTTTTTGGCTGAAGAGTATCATACATTTTGCCTATGAAACTGCTGGACAGCAACCTCCAGAGAGAGTTATGGCTCATTCCAAGAGAGCTGTTACTTTCCCATGGGCATTCAAAAATGAAGCTTCTGTGGAACAGATTTGCAAGGCTGCAACTTGGTCTTCTCTTCACACTTTTTCAAAATTCTATAAATTTGGTACTTTTGCCTCTGCTGAGGCCGCTTTTGGGAAAGGTTCTTCAAGCAGTGGTGCCTTCCGTTTAGGTTCCCTGTCTTGTCCCTCCCTTATCATCTGTGTACTCTAGCTTGGGTATTAAATCCCATTAGTAATTAGATGATCCGTGGACTCATCGTGTCATTAGAAAGAAAACAAAATTTATGCTTACCTGATAAATGTATTTCTTTCTTGACGCGATGAGTCCACGCCTGCCCTGTTTTTTTAGACGGGGTATGAGTAAACTTCAGACACCTCTGCACCTTTTTACTTCCTTTCTCTCTTTTACTTTGGTTGAATGACTGGAGTGGGAGGGAAGGGAGGTGATATTTAACAGCTTTGCTGTGGTGCTCTTTGCCACCTCCTGCTGGGCAGGAGTGATATATCCCATTAGTAATTAGATGATCCGTGGACTCATCGTGTCAAGAAAGAAAGAAATTTATCAGGTAAGCATAAATTTTACTTTTTATCTCAAGGGTCTTTTTTTAGTGCTTATTGCTTTGCTAATGCTATAAGGAGCAGCAAACTCTGTACCCAAACTTACCCTAGAAACTGAGTTTCCTGAGCACATTTTAATCATTATTTAGGTGTAATGATAATTATAAAACAACTGAAGTACTTTCTTAAGCTCATTTATGTGACTCATGTTTGATTTACTAAATGCATACTGACCAATCTAATGTTTGTTTGGGTACTTATACACTAATATGCTGACAAATTACTTCCAACTACTAATTTGCAACTCTGTTTATAAGGTTTTCTGGTGCTCAAATGTCATCAAACAAGCGTAAAAATGTCAGTTCAGATTGTTTTCCTTTTAAGTGCTATGTACCCTGTTCAAAGGGATACTGTGGTATCTTCAGATGAGATTTCAACTAAAGAGTGAGGATCCCTCATCTCCTGTAGAAACCTGAAAATTACTTTTTTTTATTTTAAGTTGAACACATGGTTCTCTTTTTAAAGCGTTCTTAGTCACTCTAATGATTAAACATCCTAAATATTCTGATGCTAAACTTTGTAATTGTTTAAAACTGAGATTTTCCCTACGTCTAACTGCACTCTGTGACCTGATTGCTAAGGAATGATTTAAACTGGGTGTCTCTGTTAATCCTTTTTGCAAGGTTTAAAAGTTATAACGGTTAGGTTCAGGATACAAATTCTTGTAGTTGTGATGCTGTATCTAATATTATAAAAATCTATGTCAAGTTGGCAGCTGATTGCTGTTCACTCTTATTCTGTTCCTCAGGACTCTATGTAAAAAAGGTCTCACTAGAGTTGTTTTTGGTTGCAACAGTGTCTGCTTTTTCAGCTGATCTCATTGTATTATGTTTGTTTACTTTTTCAATAAAGCTCTTTTAAAAAAAAAAAATCTATGTCAAAAGCATGTCTGTAGCTATTCTTACAAGGAGAGGGCCCTGTGGCTTATATCCTGGAATGATTAATATTGTGTATAAAATCTAGATTGTATCTTTCCTTTCAAAGAAAGAGATGTCTACTATTACTGAAGAAATAAAGAACAAACAACTGACAACTTGTTCAAAGCATGGTTCCTATTGTTTACTCTAGGGGCCTGATGCTCAAGTCCAAACACAATAAAAAGTCTGTTCCCAGTAGTGATGTGCAGTTCGGTTCTTTTGGGTGAATCGGTTCATTTCGGACGGTTCGATTAACTGAACCGGTTCATGAACCGATTCACCAGTTCACCTACTGAACATGAGGTAGAGGCTCTACCTCATGTTCAGTAGGTGAACTGTAGAGCCGCAGATTCGTTTCCTGCAGTGCTGTATGTAAATGACTCAGTGTACTGTAACTCTAATGAATCATTTAGATAACATTTAGATAACAGTACACTGATTCAAATAACAGGTCACACTCACAACGGTTCTCAACAGACCCCTACCTTTCAGTCACTGGTACTGCATCTCCCCAACTCTCCTACCTTTCAGTCACTGGTACTGCATCTCCCCTACCTTTCAGTCACTGGTACTGCATCTCCCCTACCTTTCAGTCACTGGTACTGCATCTCCCTAACTCTCCTACCTTTCAGTCACTGGTACTGCATCTCCCCTACCTTTCAGTCACTGGTACTGCATCTCCCCTACTCTCATACCTTCCAGTCACTGGTACTGCATCTCCCCAACTCTCCTACCTTTCAGTCACTGGTACTGCATCGCCCCTACTCTCATACCTTCCAGTCACTGGTACTGCATCTCCCCTACTCTCATATCTTTCAGTCACTGGTACTGCATCTCCCCTACTCTCATACCTTTCAGTCACTGGTAATGCATCTCTCCTACTCTCCTACCTTTCAGTCACTGGTACTGCATCTCCCCTACTCTCATGCCTTTCAGTCACTGGTACTGCATCTCCCCTACTCTCATGCCTTTCAGTCACTGGTACTGCATCTCCCCTACTCTCATACATTTCGGGGCGTGTCCAGTCAAATATGGTGCTTAGTCGCATTTTCAGAAGCTCCAGGTCAAACTTTAATCCGTTTTTCATCAGACTCTGAACATTTGTTTCAGAACAAATATATATGAAGGACACTCAATATAGATGGATCAAGTACCAGACCGTCAAGTCATTTGGTGATAGTCTACTTTAGGAACCTTGGCACCCTTCTCTCCTCCCCCCATAACCAGGGCCTTGCAGTCTTGTAATGACTGATATATACCTACCTATCTCTACTATTCTGGAGGAGCTCCACACAACTTTAAGAGCCCAGCTGGAGGTTTTTGAGCACCATATAGATTGCAAGTGTGATGACCTAAAAGGTTTATGCTAGTTTCTAAATAAATTGATAGACCATCCACAGATATGAACACGCAAGCTGCAACAGGTACCTCCTGGACACTACAGTATACATCTCTGGGATCTACGATGATGTCTAGTGCTCAGGATAGATCCTACAGAATACCGCAGCGAGAGTCAGTCTGCAGTACTTGGCAGCCTATTTTGGACTTACCGGAGGTATGTGGAGTGGTGTCGCCCTCGGTTTCTGTAGGGGGAGATGCGGCCAGCCTCCCTGGAAGTGTCAAGGGTTCCAAAGCCATACGTGGAGAAGCAGAGGAAAATATGCAGTCCACTGAGAATGTCATACCTGGATGCCTAACAATCTCAGATACATAGCGTGGGACAATGCACTTTCACTGTACAGCGGACATACTTGTCATTTGATCTCCTGTTCCTCAATAATATGGAAATACAACAAACACATTTTTTTTTCTCCTCCTAGAGGTGGGGTAGTGGGGCTGAGGGGCTGTGGGGCTGGCCTCAACAGGAGAGAATGCCTGATAGCTCGGGAGATCTCAAGCTAGGTGCTCGTGAGGAGTCCTGGTGGTTCTTGAAGACCGGAGTAGGATGACTTATGCGACACAATCCACCCTTCAGATTCCCTGTGCTCATTGCAGTGGAGCCTGAAATACCCTTACTACTGATTGATTCTCAGTCACTTATGAGGACATTCATGTTTGATAAATATGACTGAGTACTGACCTGGGATTGGACATGTCTTTCTGATGTGAACGGCACTTACCCTTCCTGTATAACTACATGCTTTATTGATATGTTCTATAGATATTTTAGTGTTACACTTATATTTCCACTGAACATTTATCATTCATAATAGCATTATACCCTACCAGTCCAGATACTCAGTCATTTCAAAATAATGTTTGTATAAAACTGTGCTCCTATCCTCATCTTATTGTCTACTATATCTGAGTTATTGTTCCCAATACACAATGCTAAAGCATGCTCAACCTTACATTGCACTAAGTCTGAAACTTAACAGATGTCTCATTTAAGTTTCTTAGCCTTGTCCAAAGGTAAGACGTACTGTAAGAACTATTGCCAGATTACCTATTTATATTACTCTTTAGACTTGTAACCAACTGATTTTTGGGTAAAATTAGCTCTTCCTCTCTTTAAATCATCCTGTATATAACTTTCATATGACATTGGTTTTCTATGCATTTATAATCTATATCAGTAAACATTTGTTCTAAAATGTACTGGCTAACACTCTTTCCATGATGTTTATTAGGTTTACATTGCTTACCACAATTACTTCTTATATATAGCAATAGGCCCTGAAAAAGGCCTCTATCGTAACAGGAAGATACATAAGCAAAAAAAATTTATGTTTTGTTCATTGTTTACTGTTAATTTTTCATTTTATCAGTATTCTAGACATTCATATATATGTCAGATGCCATAGCGCCTAAAATCATCTGCCAGTGTGGCTATCATGTGTTTTTCACCTTTAATAAGCAAATGGTCCTGAGTGGCCAGCTAAATAGTAATTTATGATATTATTATTGTAAAATAGAGGTCTGAGTTGCCTAGCTCTTGTCATTGTTATTACTCTTTGGCTTGTATCAACAACTACTATACAACTGCATTTTTGTCATTTCTGTTATATGGCAATCAGTGTTTGTTTTATCTTTTGCAAAACCTCAATAAATAAAAAAAAAAGTAAATTCCCACCTCCAAAACTACTTTCTTTCCTATGACATGGAGAGTCCACGCCATTCCAATTACTAGTGGAATATTCAACTCCTGGCCAGCAGGAGGAGGCAAAGAGCATCCCAGCAAAGCTGTTAAGTGTAACTGCCTTACCCATAACCTCTAGTCTTTCTCTTTGCCTCTGTCAATGGAGGTTGTGCGAAGTTAGTGTCTGAAGAATTTAATCCTTTTATGGGTACTCTTCCCTGCAAGCAAGGATTGGGGTCTAGCTGTGTCCATGTCAATCACTTGAGTAAGAGTAGTGGTGGCTTTTAGCAGTTAAAAGGCGGCGAGGCAGTCCTTTGCTTTACTTTTAACACTTTGCTACCCCTTTGTGGAAATCCAGAGTTGGTTACTCTTTTCTTTATTTTTCTACATGGCCATGACAGGGAGCGTAGTGCCTGCCACACCTTGAGGATCAGCATCTCTTATACAATCTAAGGTAAGTGCCTTTGCCTTCTAGGTAATGAAGGAAAGCAGCACTAATGGGGCTAATCATCCTCCAGATTTTTATTTTATAAGATAATAAGCCTTGTTTAACTTAAGGATTCATATGGGCACGTTTTATTGGCATTTTTCTAAAGGGGTTAAGTTATTCCTAATTTGGAGAAAGAAGATGAGTTCTCTCAATAGGCTGGGACAGAGATATTTATATTGTTATTAGAGACATGTGTAAAAGGATCAGAAGGGTTAAGGCTGGTGAGCCAAAGTATTATTTTTACTTGTGCTGTACCAAGGAAGAGTTGCTTTGTGTATTAAACGTTTAGGTGTTTTTTATAGACAGTTGATTTTAACTGACACCTTTTTCTCTCTACAGAGAAGTTGTTGCGCACTTCCAGTTTAGTGGAGCGGTGCCATTACGACCGGACTGATTCACAGTTTAATTGAGCTTTTCAAGTGGAAGCTGCATTTGTTGTTCTCATTGGAACGTATTGCTGAGTAAGTCAGACTCCATTCCTATCGCTAGTGGGGTATTTCCTTGCCGGTACATACATCAGGCAATCTGAGGTATTTTTAGTATTAAAGTTTCTTCTTTCCCTCTAATTTTTAAAAGTTTTTATTTTCTGTCATAGGCAATCTGTGTTATTTTTGATCTATGGTGTCTAAGGACATTTGATTTTTTACATTTAATAAAATTTAAAGCATTTTATTTTTGTATCTCATTGCCTATTACTTGTGGGAATTATTAGCTATGGACTCAGAACAGGATCAGTCCAGCTCCATGGATAAATGTTTACTTTGTTTAGAAGCCCAAATTGTTTTGCCTATGCAATTTTGTTCTTCTTGTTTATCTAAGACTTTAAAATTTAAAGACAAATTACTCCCTTCTGAACCTAATGTCTCTAAGGATAATGCTGTGCGTGATATGCCTCAGCTTTCTCCTCAAATGTCCCAAGCCTTAGTTGTTTCTCATACTATGCCTTCTGTGTCCTCTCATTCACCTAGGGGTGTTTATTTACCTGGGGATTTTGCCGCTCAGATTTCTTCTGCAGTAACAACGGCTTTGGCAGCTTTCCCTTCATTGGGTAAGCGTAAGAGAAAATCTTACCCTTTCCCAGTGCTAAGGTTTCTGATTCTAGAACTACATTAGCCACTCTTATTCAGATGTCTGATGATGAGAATACTTCAGTAGCTTCTGAAGGTGAGATTTCAGACTCTGACACTTAAGCAGAAAAATCTTCAGAATCTGAAGAAGTTAATTTTAGATTTAAGCTTGAGCACCTCCGATTACTTTTGAAGGAGGTTCTAGCTACTTTGAACGACTCTGAACCAGTGGTTGCTATCAACCCCACAAAGTCCTCAAAATTGGATAGAGTCTTTGGTTCACCATCTTCTGAGGAGGTTTTTCCTGTACCAAGGAAGATGTCTGAAATCATTGCTCTGGAATGGGACAAACCAGGGGTTCCTTTTTCCCCTTTCACCTGTTTTTAAGAAAAAGTTTCCTATGGCTATATTCGTGACTCATGGCACACTGTTCCTAAAGTAGGAGGAGCTATTTCTACTCTTGCTAAGAGACCTACCATTCCTATAGAGGATAGTTGCTCTTTTAAGGACCCAATGGACAAAAAGCTAGAGGCTTATTTAAAAAAGATGTATGTCCATCAAGGGTTACAGTGGCAACCAGCAGTGAGTATTGCTACAGTTGCAGGTGCTGCATCTTATTGCTGCAATGTGTTATCTGATCTTATTATAGAGGAAACTACTGTAGAGGAGATTTAGGATAGGATCAAAGCTCTTAAATTGGCCAACACTTTTATCTGTGATGCCAATATGCAGATCATTCGTCTGGGAGCTAAGATGTCTAGCTTCACAGTTTTAGCTTGCAGGGCTCTGTAATCTTCGTCGGCTGATGTCTCTTCTAAGGAGAAGCTTTTGGCTTTGCCTTACAAGGGAAAGACTCTGTTTGGACCTGGTCTGGCAGAGATCATTTCAGAGATTACTGGTTGAAAGGGATCTTTCCTACCTCAGGACAAAAAGAACAGACCTAGGGGTCATCAGACTTCTAATTTTCATAAGTCCTCCTCTTCCTCATCTAAACCAGAAGTCCTCCTCTTCCTCATCTAAACCAGATCAACCCAGATCTTCTTGGAAATCCAACCAGCCCTGGAATAAGGGAAAACAAAACAAGAAGCCTTCTGCTGACTCTAAATCAGCATGAAGGTTCTGCCCCCGATTCCTGCGCGGATCAGGTGGTGGGCAGGCTTTCTCTTTTTCGTCAAGCCTGGATATGCAATGTCTCAGACCCTTGGGTGGAGGATATAGTATCTCAGGGTTACAGAATGGGATTCAAGTCTTGCCCTCCCAAGGGCAGATTTCTCCTGTCAAGACTTTCCTCAAACCAAATAAAGAAGGAAGCCTTCTTAAACTGTGTAAAAGACCTATTCTCTCTGAGGGTTATTGTTCCTGTCCCTCTAGCACAACAGGGTCTAGGATTCTACTCAAATCTATTTGTGGTTCCCAAAAAGGAGGAAACTTTTCAGCCCATTTTAAACCTCAGGGTTCCGTCCTTCAAGATGGAAACTATTCATTCCATTCTCCCTTTGGTACAAGAAGGTCAGTTTATGACGACCATAAACCTGAAGGACGCATACCTTCACATTCCCATACACAGGGAACACCATCAGTATCTGAGGTTTGCCTTTCTGGACAAACACTTCCTTTTGGTCTGGCCACGGCTCCTAGAATATTCACAAAGGTGGGGCGCATTTGGCTGTGATCAGATCCCAGGGAATTGCTGTAGCACCTTATCTAGAGACAACATCTTAGTTCAGGGGTCATCTTTTCAACTAGCACAATCTCATACAGAGATGCTGTTGTCTTTTGGAAGGCGAATATGGAAAAAAGTTATCTTGTTCCATCTACCAAAGTGTGTTTCCTAGGGACTATATTAAATTCCCTGTTCATGAAGATCTTTCTGACGGAGGTCAGAAAAGACAAGATTCTTGCTTCCTGCCTTTCTCTCCAGTCTGCTTTTCGTCCATCTGTGGCCCAATGCATGGAGGTGATTGGTCTGATGGTGGCATCAATGGACATCATTCCTTTTGCTTGGTTCCATCTACGACCGTTGCAACTTTGTATGCTCCGTCAATGGAACAGAGATCATTTGGATTTAACTTAAAGGATAAATCTGGACCCTCTGACAAGAGACTCTCTCTCATGGTGGGTGTCACAGGAACATCAGTCTCAGGGCACTTGCTTTCTGAGACCTTCCTGGGAAACTGTGACTACGGACGCCAGCCTGTCTGGTTGGGGTGCTGTTTGGGGCCCTCTAAAAGCTCAGGGCCTGTGGTCGCGGGAGGAGTCCTCTCTTTCCATAAACATTTTTGAGTTGAGAGCTATCTTCAATGCCCTATTAGCGTGGCCTTAACTGGCGTTGGTCCACTTTATAAGATTTCAATCAGACAACATCACCTCAGTAGCTTACATCAACCACCAGGGAGGAACTCAGAGTTCCTTAGCCATGAAGGAGGTGACTCGAATTCTGCTGTTGGCGGAAGCCCAAAGTTGTCTCCTATCTGCCATTCACATTCCAGAAGTGGACAATTGGGAGGCAGATTTTCTGAGCAGACAGACTTTTAATCCAGGGTAGTGGGCTCTCCATCTGGATGTGTTCTCTCAGATAACCCTCAAGTGGGAGGTTCCAGAGTTGGATCTAATGGCGTCCCGCCAAAAAGCCAAGGTTCCAAAGTACGGTTTAAGGTCAAGAGATCCTCAGGCTTTTCTGATAGATGCTCTAGCGGTTCCTTGGAGGTTTTCTCTGGCATATCTATTTCCTCAGTTTGCTCTCCTTCCACGAGTCATTGCTCATATCAAACAGGATAGAGCATTGGTGATCCTAATAGTTCCTGCATGGCCTTGCAGGATATGGTTCGCGGATCTGGTGAGGATGTCTTCTCTACCTCCTTGGAGGCTACCTCTGAGGAATGAACTTCTACTTCAGGGTCCTTTCCTCCATTCAAACCTAGATTCTCTGAAGCTAACTGCGTGGAGATTGAACGCCTAGTTCTGTCTAAGCCTGGTTTTTCTGAAGATGTCATTGATACTATGATTCAAGCTCGGAAGCCTGTTACTCGCAAGATTTACCATAAGATATGGTGTAAATATCTTATTGGTGTGATTCTAAGGGGGTTTCCTGGAGCCAGGTGAGGATTCCCCAGATTTTGTCTTTTCTTCAGGATGGACTGAATAAGGCTTTATCAGTCAGTTCTCTAAAGGTTCAGATTTCAGCGTTATCTATCCTTTTGCACAAATGTCTGGCTGATCTTCCAGATGTTCAAGCCTTTGTACAGGCCATGAATAGAATGATGCTTGTGTTTAAACCTGTTGCTCCTCCATGGAGTCTTAATTAAGTTCTTAAGGTTTTACAGCAGGCTCCGTTTGAGCCTATGCATGTTGTTGATATAAAACTGTTATCCTGGAAGGTTTTGTTTATTGTGGCCATTTTTTCCGCTTTCAGCTCTGCAGTGTGATTCCCCCTACCTTATTTTTCATGCTGATAAGGTGGTCCTTCCTACTAAATTGGGTTTTCTTCCTAAGGTAGTATCGTATAAAAACATTAATCAGGAAATTGTTGTTCCTAATCCTTCTTCTCAAAAGGAATGTCTTTTGCATAACTTTGATGTTGTGCGGGCTCTAAAGTTTTACTTACAAGCTACTAAAGATTTTAGGCAATTTTCTGCCCTGTTTGTTGTTTTCTCTGGTAAACGTAAGGGTCAGAAGGCCACTTCTACTACTCTGTCTCTCTGGTTGAGAAGCTTGATGCGTTTGGCTTATGAGACTGCTGGACAGCAGCCTCCTAAGAGAATTACGGCTCATTCCACTAGGGCTGTATCCTTGTCTTAGGCTTTCAAAAATGAAGCTTCTGTGGAACAGATTTGCAAGGCGGCAACTCTGCATACTTTTTCCAAATTCTACAAATTTTATACTTTTGCCTCGGCTGAGGCTTCTTTTGGGAGAAAGGTTCTTCAAGCGGTGGTGCCTTCTGTTTAGGTCCGCCTGCCTTTTTTCTCCCTCCCTGTTCATTCCGTGTCCTCTAGCTTCGGTATTGGTTCCTACTAGTAATTGGAATGACGTTGTGGACTCTCCATGTCATAGGAAAGAAAACAAAATTGATGCTTACCTGATAAATTTCTTTCTTTCAGGACATGGAGAGTCCACGACCCTGCTCTTTTTTAATTATAATTTGGCTGGTTTTTTTTTTGTGTAAACTTCAGGCACCTTTTCACCCTTGTGTTTCTTCCTTTACATTTCCATCGGCTGAATGACTGGGGTTATGGGTAAGACAGTTACACTTAACAGCTTTGCTGGGGTGCTCTTTGCCTCCTCCTGCTGGTCAGGAGTTGAATATCCAAATAGTAATTGGAATAACATTGTGGACGCTCATAAAAGCACTGTGGCCGAATCTCAAGCCATCCAAACCTCTCTTGGCAATAACTGTGACCAGGAAACTTCCAGGATCAGGATATTACAACTCCTGGCTACCCAGAAGGCATTAACAAAGAATAAGCCGTTTTGGCACTGTGGCGGGAGTGTTACCACCACGCTGTAAATAGTTCTGCTACAACCTACCATGCACTAATGATCACTCTTGACTTTGCACGGTGGAGATACTTATCGTTCAAGAACACTATACTGCTTCCTACATCTTGGCGGAACTGACAGCTGCGTTCCTGCCTAAAATGGATCGTCTCCTGTGTTCATGTGCTGATCTGTGTGCAATGATGCAGGCAGAAGAACCTCCATACCAGCAAAAAAAAAACTGTCTTCAAGCCTACCCCACGGAGTATAATGTCTGCCCCTGCACTACATTCACGAGCGGATGACAGCCACATGGCTTCAGAGCCCTCACGGATGAGGGAAACAGCAGCAGTGGTGATGGTAGGAATGACTACATCCAGCATGAACCTGTCTGAACCCTTCACAGAGCCGACTACAGAATCAGAGGCTCTAGTCTTAGGTCCTAGATTGAGCCTTGAAAAAGAAGAAGTCACCAACAACACTGCCTACCCTGCAATAACAGCAAATGAACCATCTACCACTTTGTATATGTCCCTAATTACATATGAGGACCAGGATAATCACTACACAAACAGAATTGACAGGCCTGTTATTGAGGTTATGGCATATGCAAACAAGCAGCAGGATATGCAACATTCATATTGTTATTGACCCCTTGAGAGACGCTGTGATCAATTGCAGATTTCTCTAACATGCGGACTGCATTTTTTTCAGCTGTCTTGTGCACCACACAGGATGGCCACTTGACTTGTGCTATGGATCTATGATTGATGTCCAAACACGCTATGGAACGCTTGTTCTATCTAAGAAAGGTATGGGATAGATGAGGACGATCTTACCCTAATCGGCTTCCCTGGCTTTTGAATTGGCCCATCCCTGTGGTCTGGACCGGCTGGCTTACACACTGAAAGTTTTTGCCCTGTCTATGTTTTTACTTCCCTTGCCCGACTGTGTGTAGCGCACATTGCCCTGCTAAATGTTAACTGAAATCAGATATGCTTAAAATGACTTACTTTAATATTTCTGTACAACTATTAAGAGACCTCTTATCCCACAATGTGCACAGTTCTTGTTGTTTAGATATAATTGCTGTAGTTATTTTTGTTGGTATTTATGTTTGTCATGGCTCATCTACATAGGCTAATGGGTAGGTAATATGTAATCATTATTATCAGAGCGGCAGGATTTTTTTTTTTATTTTTTTAGATAATATGCAAATATTTGTGATATAAAATTAAACTGCTAAAAATTCAGGGTTCTAGGCTGTTCTGAGCTAACGTGTATAGTCAGAGGCGTGATTAGAAACCACAGGGCCAAGGTGCAAGAAAATAAGAAGGCCCCCCCCCCCAAAAAAAAGTGAATTTGATATATATCTTTTTTTCTTTTTTTTTTTAACATTTAACACAGAAAAAAAATGTGAATCAGATTACATGTCTGCAAAAGGAGGTACCCTGTGCCCACAGTCTGTGAGATGGTCTGACCCCCTATTACTGTATATAGTGACACTGTTTAACCCACCAGTACTTTATATAGTGAGTCAGTGACACAGTCTGTAATCTGCCGGTGAGATGGCTGGCCTGACCCTACCCGCCCCAGTACTTTATAAAGTGACCACAGTAGTCTGTGACATAGTCCAGCCCCTCCGTACTGTATATAGTGGTACTGTATAGTGACACTGTTTACCCCTCCCCCCATGCTGTAGTAACAAGGTCTGTAATTTGCTGGTTCCACAAACATACACACACACATACATATATAAATACACACACAGTCACATACACAAACATACACACATACATATATAAATACACACACAGTCACATACACAAACATACACACACACATACATATATAAATACACACACAGTCACATACACAAACATACACACACACATACATATATAAATACACACACAGTCACATACACACACACATACATATATAAATACACACACAGTCACATACACACACACATACATATATAAATACACACACAGTCACATACACAAACATACACACACACATACATATATAAATACACACACAGTCACATACACAAACATACACACACACATACATATATAAATACACACACAGTCACATACACAAACATACACACACACATACATATATAAATACACACACAGTCACATACACAAACATACACACACACATACATATATAAATACACACACAGTCACATACACACACACATACATATATAAATACACACACAGTCACATACACACACACATACATATATAAATACACACACAGTCACATACACACACACATACATATATAAATACACACACAGTCACATACACAAACATACACACACACATACATATATAAATACACACACAGCCACATACACACACATAGACACACAAACACCAATGGGTAAAACTGAAACACTGACCCCTGTAGCCAGAGACACTAGTGAAGCATCATGTCACACTCACATGATATCAGTGCAGGCAGTGGAAGGTCAACTTTTTTTTTTTTTAAAGCTGGGCCCCCACCCTTGGGGGCTCAGTCACAATTGCAACCTCTGCACCCCCTGTAGTTTCGCCCCCCAGTGTATAGTCTAAAATAAGGCTCATAATACAAAATTGGCTTATATAAGTTCCAAAATGGTATGTAATCAATCTCCCATGAAAGGTGTTTTTAGTATCTTGAAATGCACATTTATCCCACCTTACAAACTCCCATTTCATACTCATCATTTGTTTTCCTGGATGTTCATATTCTTCTCTAGAATTATCACATAGGGCTAAGCGTATTACCTGCATAAACTCTATCCTATAATGTTCCACACTTTACACTCTGAACATCTAAGGATCATAATTGTTTACTGAATTTATAGCTTAGATTGGATTCACTATATGAATGTGCGTTATAAAATTTACAGGGATAAAGCCTGACGCACCTCAATGAGTTATACCCTATTAGTAATACATTGACACTTCAAACCAAAGTTAATATACTGGCATACAGAGGCATATTCTCACTTTTATACTCTAACTTCACACTGTTGTTATTCCACCTTTCAACATCTTCACCCAGCAGTGGAAGATTCTAACCTAAGTATGGCATGCCCAAAGCCTAGCAGATAAGCTGTTGTACACATCGCAAATTAGCTTATCATACTGGGTTCAGGGATTGCTCTAGTCATAGATGATATACCCTCTCTTAGACTCTATCCGTAATAGAAATAATACACTTCTCCCAATCTGCCCCTTATGACATAGCCTACATAATTGATGGTCAATACCATTAAGAACACTATTATCCTACCTCATTCTTTTTCCTAAGGGCATAACCCATAATCTGCCTTGAGCCACCCTATTGCTTAGATTTAATAATGTTAGTTTTATTTTATGTTTGTTTATAGGTGTTTAGTTGTGTTAGTTTATAAAATAACAAACCCCCAACATTGAGGTGCATATGCATATAACCTAGATGTCACTCTAATCTGTAGAAGATTCTTGCAGTTCTCACTATAAATGTGTTTATTACATTTCTTTCATGTAATTGGCAAGAGTCCATGAGCTAGTGACGTATGGGATATACAATCCTACCAGGAGGGGCAAAGTTTCCCAAACCTCAAAATGCCTATAAATACACCCCCTTACCACACCCACAATTCAGTTTTACAAACTTTGCCTCCTATGGAGGTGGTGAAGTAAGTTTGTGCTAAGATTTGTACGTTGATATGCGCTTCTCAGCATTTTGAAGCCTGATTCCTCTCAGAGTACAGCGAATGTCAGAGGGATGTGAAGGGAGTATCACCTATTGAATGCAATGGTTTTCCTCACGGGAGATCTATTTCATAGGTTCTCTGTTATTGGTCGTAGAGATTCATCTCCTACCTCCCTTTTCAGATCGACGATATACTCTCATGTACCATTACCTTTACTGATAACTGTTTCAGTACTGGTTTGGCTATCTGCTATATGTGGATGGGTGTCTTTCGGTAAGTATGTTTTTATTACTTAAGACACCTCAGCTATGGTTTGGCACTTTATGCATTAATATAAAGTTCTAAATATATGTATTGTACTTATATTTGCCATGAGTCAGGTTCATATATTTCCTTTTGCAGATTGTCAGTTTCATATTTGGGGAAAGTAAATATTAAAAAATAGTTTTCTTACTTGGGGTTTAGTCTTTTTTCAATTGACTACTTTTGTTTCAAATTGCGGGCTGGATTAGGCTTGCGGGTGCGCCGAATGCTACACTTTATTGCGTCATTCTTGGTGCGAGAATTTTTTGGTGTGAAAGGCACGTCCGTTGACGCAAGTCGTAGTTGACGCCGAGTTCTTCACACAGGGTTGCGTCGTTAGTGAAGTGAGTGTGTCATTTCCAGACATGGCGCCAAAAATTTTTCAGTTATGTTGTGCGTCATACTTGGCGCCAATTTTTTTTCATTATTTATTACCCCATTGCTATTTGCCTCTTGCCTTTTTCTTGTCATCTTCTTAGGCCTGCAATTTCTTTGGCTGATGTTGCAGCTGCATCAACTTTTTGGTTGGAGAATTTAGCGCAACAAGAATTGGATTCTGACTTATCTAGCATTGTTTGCTTACTGCAACATGCTAATCATTTTATTTGTGAGTACCAACTTTCAAGATGGTGACTATAATGACTATTCTGCCTTTTGTTCAGCAAGGACATTATATGTCCACAATAGACTTGCAGGATGTATACCTTCATATTCCGATTCATCCAGAACATTATCAGTTCCTGAGATTCTCTTTTCTAGACAAGCATTACCAATTTGTTGCTCTTCCATTTGGCCTAGCAACAGCTCCAAGAATCTTTTCAAAGGTTCTCGGTGCCCTACTCTGTAATCAAAGGGCAGGGTATTGCGGTGTTTCCTTATTTGGACGGTATCTTGGTACTAGCTCAGTCTTTACGTTCTGCAGAATCTCACACAAATCAACTATTGTTGTTTCTTCAGAAACATGGTTGGAGGATCAATTTACCAAAAAGTTTCTTGATTCCTCAGACAAGGGTTACCTTTTTAGGCTTCCAGATAGATTCAGTGTCCATGACTCTGACTCTAACAGACAAGAGACGTTTAAAATTGGTTGCAGCCTGTCGGCACCTTCAGTCTCAGTCATTCCCTTCAGTGGCTATGTGCATGGAAGTTTTAGGTCTCATGACTGCAGCATCGGACGCGATTCCCTTTGCTTGTTTTCACATGAGACCTCTCCAGCTTTGTATGCTGAATCAGTGGTGCCGGGATTATACAAATATATCACAATTAATATCCTTAAATCCCAATGTTCAACACTCTCTGACGTGGTGGTTAAATCACCAGCGTTTAGTTCAAGGGGCCTCTTTTGTTCAGCCAACCTGGACTGTGATCACAACAGATGCAAGTCTTTCAGGTTGGGGAGCTGTCTGGGGATCTCTGACAGCACAAGGGGTTTGGAAATCTCAAGAGGCAAGATTACCAATCAATATTTTAGAACTCCGTGCAATTCTCAGAGCTCTTCAGTTTTGGCCTTTGTTGAAGAGAGAACCGTTCATTTGTTTTCAGACAGACAATATCACAACAGTGGCATATGTCAAACATCAGGGTGGGACTCACAGTCCCCAAGCTATGAAAGAAGTATCTTGGATACTTGCTTGGGCGGAATCCAGCTCCTGTGTAATTTCTGTGGTTCATATCCCAGGTGTAGACAATTGGGAGGCGGATGGAGTGGTCCCTCCATCCAGATGTGTTTTCTCAGATTGTTCAGATGTGGGGTCTTCCAGAGATAGATCTGATGGCCTCTCATCTAAACAAGAAGCTTTCCAGATACTTGTCCAGGTCCAGGGATTTTCAGGTGGTAGCAGTGGATTCGCTGACACTTCCTTGGTGTTATCAACCTGTTTATATTTTCCCGCCTTTAGTTCTTCCAAGAGTGATCTCCAAAATCATCATGGAACAATCGTTTGTGTTGCTGGTGGCTCCAGCATGGCCCCACAGGTTTTGGTATGCGGATCTTGTTCGGATGTCCAGTTGCCAACCTTGGCCACTTCCGTTAAGGCCGGACCTACTGTCTCAAGGTCCGTTATTCCATCAGGATCTCAAATCATTAAATTTGAAGGTATGGAAATTGAACGCTTAGTGCTAAGTCATAGAGGTTTCTCTGACTCAGTGATTAATACTATGTTACAAGCTCGTAAAACTGTCTCTAGAAAGATTTATTATCGAGTTTGGAAGACTTACATTTCATGGTGTTCTTCTCATAAATTCTCTTGGCATTCTTTTTAGAATTCCTTGAATTTTACAGTTTCTTCAGGATGGTTTGGATAGGGGTTTGTCTGCAAGTTCCTTTGAAGGGACAAATCTCTGCTCTTTCTGTTTTATTTCACAGAAAGATTGCTAAACCTCCTGATATTCACTGTTTTGTACAGGCTTTAGTTCGTATTAAGCCTGTCATTAAATCAATTTCTCCTCCTTGGAGTCTTAATTTGGTTTTGAGGGCGTTACAGGCTCCTCCATTTGAGCCTATGCACTCTTTGGACATTAAACTGCTTTCTTGGAAAGTGTTGTTCCTTTTTGCCATCTCTTCTGCTAGAAGAGTTTCTGAGCTATCTGCTCTTTCTTGTGAATCTCCTTTTCTGATTTTTCATCAGGATAAGGCGGTTTTGAGGACTTCATTTAAATTTTTACCTAAGGTTGTGAATTCTAACAACATTAGTAGAGAAATTGTTGTCCCTTCCTTGTGTCCTAATCCTAAGAATTCTTTGGAAAAATCCTTACATTCTTTGGATGTGGTGAGAGCCTTGAAATATTATGTTGAAGCTACTAAAGATTTCAGGAAGACTTCTAGTCTATTTGTTATATTTTCTGGTCCTAGGAAAGGTCAGAAGGCCTTTGCTATTTCTTTGGCTTCTTGGTTAAAGCTTTTGATTCTTCAAGCTTATTTGGAGTCGGGTCAGGCCCCGCCTCAGAGAATTACAGCTCATTCTACTAGATCAGTCTCTACGTCGTGGGCTTTTAAGAATGAAGCTTCAGTTGATCAGATTTGCAAAGCAGCAACTTGGTCCTCTTTGCATACATTTACTAAATTCTACCATTTTTATGTATTTGCTTCTTCAGAAGCAGTTTTTGGTAGAAAAGTTCTTCAGGCAGCTGTTTCAGTTTGATTCTTCTGCTGATGTTTTAAGTTTTTCTTTCATTATAAGAACTTATATTTTGGGTTGTGGATTATTTTTTTTCAGCGGAAAATGGCCCTCTCTAGTGACTCTTGCGTGGAGTTCCACATCTTGGGTATTGATATCCCATACTTCACTAGCTCATGGACTCTTGCCAATTACATGAAAGAAAACATAATTTATGTAAGAATTTACCTGATAAATTTATTTCTTTCATATTGGCAAGAGTCCATGAGGCCCACCCTTTTTATGGTGGTTGATGCTTTTTACTCCTTTCTTTATCACCCCACTACTTGGCTATTCATTAAACTGAATTGTGGGTGTGGTGAAGGGTGTATTTATAGGCATTTTGAGGTTTGGGAAACTTTGCCCCTCCTGGTAGGATTGTATATCCCATACGTCACTAGCTCATGGATTCTTGCCAATATGAAAGAAATGAATTTATCAGGTAAATTCTTACATAAATTATGTTTTTTTTAAGGTACCTGATAATGTATATTGTTACATTTCTTTCTAATGCTTTATCAATTTTGTAATTCCTTATCACACCCTGCGTGGTGTATTACTGAGATTTGCTTTACTAATGTACCTTGTGTTGGTGATAAATAAAAAAAATTTAAAAACGTTTTTTTGTTATTTCAGTACCATATGCACATATGCTCCAATACTTTGTGTCCAGCATTTAAATACCATTTCTACTTACAGAGTAAGCAGTGAAATGTGTTATAAGTGTGGCCCCAGATCCAGTAATCCTGCTAGGCGGCAGTTTTCCGACAGGAGGCTTGGGCTTAGTCTGTCCCACATCTATGGGTTCAGAACATTATTCTCAAAAATATTGCATTGATTTAAGAACAAGGCCTCCAAAAAAGTTTTTTTTTTTATATATACATAAAAAAAATTCTCTTCAAACTCTCAAAATTCAGTGCCCAATTCAATGAAAGAACAGGGAATGGGATTTTAATCAAATCTCTTCATTTGTTCCAAAGAAGCAAGACACATTTAGATCAATTTTGGATCTTGAACTGTAAACAGTTTGTATGAATTCCATCTTTCAGAATTAACATTCAGAACTAGTCTACCTTAAAGGGACACTGAACACAATTTTTTTCTTTTGTGATTCAGATAAAGCATGCAAATTTAAGCAACTTTCTAATTTACTCCTATTATCAAATTTTCTTCGTTCTCTTGCTATCTTTATTTGAAAAAGAAGGCATCTAAGCTAAGGAGCCAGGCAATTTTTGGTTCAGGACACCGGACAGCACTTGTTTATTGGTGGGTGAATTTATCCACCAATCAGCAAGAACAACCAAGGTTGTTCACCGAAAATGGGCCGGCATCTAAACTTACATTCTTGCTTTTCAAATAAAAATACTAAGAGAATGAAGAAAATTTGATAATAGGTGTAAATTAGAAAGTTACTTTAAATTGCATGCTCTATCTGAATCACAAAATAAAAAATTTGGGTTCAGTGTCCCTTTAAGCAAGGTCAGTTTATGTCCCTATTAGATTAAAGGATGCTTACCTTCCTAATCCAATTTACTCGAAACATTCGTTTCTGGGATTTGTTTTTCTGAAAAATCTTTGTTTGTTGCTCTTCCACTATGGTTTAGCTACAACTCTAGCCTATCGACGCACTGCCCTGAATACACCAGATCCATTATAATCTCGGAAGTTAAGCAGGGCCAGGCCTGGTCAGTTTCTGAAAATGAATAATATCAAGGTTCTGGGTAACTTTTTCTCTATAAAGAGAGGTCAGGGTATTGCAGTGCCTTTCAACACATAGATTCATTACCTGAATGATCTTTAGGTACTAGCTCAGTCCTTTACTTTAATAGAATTTCACACAAAACAACTATTGTTGTTTCTTCAAACAAATTCAGTGTCAATTAATTTTTCTCTGAGTAGAGACAGATAACATTGTATTAACCGATATGAATATTGTCTCACTCCCTTCAGTGGCTATGTGAATAGAAGTACTAGGTCTCATAATTTTCATTTGCTCAATTTCACATCAGACCTCTTCAACTTTATATGCTGTGTCAATTATACAAGGTTTATACCCATCTATCTCAAAATATATTTTAGATTTCAATAAAAAACAAACAGTCTCTGATCCAGCTGCGTCCCTTCCGCCCCTTCTCAAGGAATTCCAGATAATCGGTGAACACACAAACTTCTTTTTTTTTTAATTCTTTTTATTGAGAGATTACATGTGGATATACAAAAACCATGACGCCATTACATTGCAATTTTCAGTACAATCAAGCATGGTTGTTCCTTACTTATAAACAGGTAATACGCTTGATCAACAATTCCATATCATCAATTTCAAAAACCATATTACTGTTGTTCATCTTACATATACATACAGTATCAATATCTCGCACATGTAGCAAACTCTCATATTTTATATTTTTCATGGAGAAAAGAGTACTCTCACCTAATCCCTAACCCAACCTATTAACAATCTAACCTTAAACCTAACCTAACTGAATAATTTAACAAACTGGACTAAGCATTCCTTTTCCCCCGATTGTTATCTTCTTCTTTCCTATTCTGTTGAGCAACATCGAGGATCCAGCAAACAGAGAAAAAAAAAAAAGGAAGGGGAAGGCCAGCTGCCCATTCTCCCCTCTCTCTCCCCTCAGCGTCCGTGCCCCTCATAAGAAAACCCTATATGATTCGACTCGCCACATAAGGAGTCTTCTAAAAAATATACTAGTGTGTCGAAATGGCGAGAGCACCTGTCTTTGGACTTCCAATTCAAATGTTAAAATTAATCATTAATCTACGCCATTTTCGCAAACATCTACTCTAATGTCAATTTGTTCCACAAATAACTGTGTCCTCAGCATGTTGCGGAAGTATGCCACGGTAGGGCTTGTAGATTCAGTCCAATGTTTAAGTATACTTTTCCTTGCTAATAGGATAATCAGGGTCAGTTCTGAGTCATGTTGTCTGTATTATTTGTCCCAATTCAAGAATAATATATCACTGGGTCTAAGGACAATCGGGATATTAATCTTTTTATTAACTCAGTATTGTAGCTTATTCCAGAACTGTCTTACCATCGGGCAGTCCCAGATACAGTGCAACAGGCCAGGAGACTCCACAGAGCATTTGGAACATTTGTTAGGCCAATCAGGAACCCACTTAACCAGTTGTCTAGGGGTCAGGTAGGCCTTATGTAGGAACCTAGTTTGGGTTTCTCTCAAATTGGCAGAAAGAGTGGCTTTCCTGACCTTTTCCAGCCCCTGCCGAGCCTCTTCCCATGTAGTACTGCCAGGGAGGCCGTTTGTAATTGCAGCAGTTGCCTTTGCAAGAAAGTTTGATATATGTTTGATAAGGAGAATCTACCCATTTTAAAAAGGGACTGGGTGAGTCGGAAACGCGAACCCTCCCAAAAATCTGAATTATTTCTGGTCAATGCACCCACATAGTGACGAACCTGTAAATAGGCATAGAAGTGGCTGCTTAGGAGTTTGTACTCCCTCTGTAGTGTGGAGAAAGGCTTTAGAGATTGTGTCAATGGCTCCATTAGCAAGCCAACGCTCTTCAAACCCAGTTTCTCCCACTGCATAAAAAGTTTTGTATCCATACCCGCTGGAAGGTTCAGATTACCGCTGAGAGAGAGAAAGGTGGAGCTGCGACATGTTTTTTTTTATAAATCTATGGGCTTGATACCAAGCCCTCATCGGGTCTCGGAATAAGAGATTCCAGTTATGTCTATAGAAATGTTGTGTACCAACCTGCCAGTCTAGAACTAGGCGCACCAGCACTGCCCAGCACCGCCCAGTTGTAAAGTTGAAAGTCCGGTAGGGATAAGCCACCATTAAGATAAGTCATATTTAATTTATCAGCAAATAAATAAATACGGGGCTTGCCTCCCCACCAAATAAAGTAACGCATCGCAGAATTTAAAGATTTCATGTCATTTTTAGTAAGCAGTAGAGGCAGCATAAGCAATGGGTACAGGAGATGAGGTAGAATCACCATCTTGAGGAGACTAACCCTGCCTGCTAACGATATGGGAAGAGACTTCCAGCTCCTCATCAGACTACACAGCTTAGCGCACAGAGGTGTCAAATTGGCAGAATACAGTTTATTAGGATTCAAATGTATCTGAATTCCCAAGTAAGTTATCATCTGATTTGCTACTGTAAACGGATAGTCATGACCCTGGTCTTTATTTTTATGTAGCCATAGGATCTCAGACTTCTGCATATTGGCCTTGTATCCTGAGAAAGATACGAAGTCCTGCAGCGCCCTCAAAATGAATGGGATAGGAGTCCTGGGATCTTGCATGAATAGCATCAAATCATCCGCATACAATGCCAGATGTTGGGGATCTCCCGAAAACGTCAATACCCGGCAACACTTGACGTAATTTAATAGCTAGGGGCTCCAAAGCCAGGTTAAATAACAATGGAGACAGAGGACATCCCTGCCTTGTGCCCCTTTGCAAGGTAACCTCGGAAGAGAATAAGTTATTGATATGTATATTGGCAATTGGAGAAGAGTAAAGATTCTCAATAAATGAGGGGAAGGAACCCAAGAGATTAAATTTGGTCATGGCGTAAAAGAGATGCTTCCATTCAACCCTATCGAAGGCCTTCTCTGCATCCAAGGACAGCAGGAAGGCATCCGGGAGCGACACACCCGACTCAGATTGTTTTGTACTCCAATAGTATTGAAGTATCTGCAGTACCCGGCGTACATTCACCACTGATGATCTTGCAAGCATGAAACCTGTCAGCGAGAGAAAAGAGGTTCAGTGGCACTACCTGTTAAGTTAAACTGCCTACACCCTTATTATATTCATTAGCTCCTTGGCTATTAATCAGGGTGGGTGGTGCTGTGTATTAATTAATCAGAACAAAAATGTGATGGATTAAAGATCCATCCTAGAATACACTATTAGCACTCATGGTAGGCATATGTGGCATGAAATGACTAAATACTGTTAAAATACAGGGATGTGCAAATTAAAACTTGAAAAACTCTTAGTAAGGTATTATGATACACAAATTATTACCTAAATGTGAATATAACAAAAAATATATGAGGATAAGCGTCTTGTGGCGATACCTGAGTATTAAATACTCCCGGCTCAAAATGAATGTGAGCACTCTGTCAGTGGAGTATTATCCAATTGCACCACTGCTAGAGATCAATTAAAGTCCTCTAGTGGACACTATAACATAATGTCTCTGTGGAGTTATCCTATGTTGTCTAGTATCATGTGGATTGAGATTTATAAAAAATCAGCATAATGAGTTCCACTAGTAGCGTGCTGACTGGTATTGATATTTGTTGGCCCAGTATCAGTATTAGCGATCTTTAATTCTTATATATTCAAGAAGTGCTCAGATATGTAATCAGAGCCCCTTCTGGATTGTAAATAAAGTTATATGCTAATATACCATTATACAATCAGTGTGTTTGGTGCATACTTGGGTATCTCTTCACCTGCTTAACATATATTGAATAGAATCACATAAGATTAATAATAATTATTTTAAGTTGGTATCTAATTTATCAATTGAATTGATTTATAATCTCCAAATATTATTAGGAGCGTAATGGTTAGAACCACTTTATTAACCACCTGTGATACAATATTGTGGCTAGATATTATTAGTTCTTAACTTGAAAACCACTTCCACTAATGACAGGGGATTGGTCACTGAATGGGGGTAAAAGTTAGTAGCTATTAGCTAAAATACTAGGTAAGGAGTTGAATTAGATAGTTAGAAGAAGAACACAATAGTATGTGGACAGAAGAAGAACAATCTACATTGGAATTGATGGAAGAACTGTTAAAAGAAAATGAAGATCCACAACAAGTATCGTGGAGAAAGAAAATTAAAAATCAATCCCAATTCATGCCCAAAATAAACAACAACCATTACCTGGAATTATTTAACAACATGGTATGTAAACAAATTATTGATCTAAACATCATCCAAAGAGAACATAATCTCTCGGTCATGGAACAACAAGCATTATCTGAGCTACAAAACTTGGAAGGATGTGATTATAAGAAACTCTGATAAGGGAGGAAATGTGGTTATCTGGCCAGTGGAAATGTACTTAATGGAAGCAGAGAAACAATTGAGAGATATCAAGTGTTATAAAAAGCTCCATTTTAATCCAAAACAAATATATCTGGATAAATATACAGCATTGATTGAAACTGCCAGATATAACCGCATTATCTCGCCACAAGAATATAAGTTTCTGAAGGTTGATAACCCTACTACAGCAACCTTATACTTGATCCCTAAAATACACAAAAATCCAACCCATCCACCTGGTCGCCCAATCGTGTCAGGAATAAAGTGTATCACTGAAAAAGCCAGTAAATATGCAGATTACAGATTAAGAGAATATCTACAACAATTACCGTCATACGTGCAAGATACACCAGATGTGTTAAAACAACTGGAACACCTTCAGATTGAACCTGACACCTGGCTAGTAACAGCTGATGTAGAATCGCTCTATACCAGCATAGATAATGATTTGGGCCTAAAAGCAGTAAAAAGCTTTTTACAAATGGGATTCATGAAGATGACTCCCACGATGAATTCATTCTACAACTACTCAGTTTTGTTCTTCATCACAACTTTTTCACCTTCAATCACGGATTTTACCTGCAAACCAGAGGCACGGCAATGGGTACATCTTGTGCACCCACATATGCCAATCTCTTCCTAGGCTGGTGGGAGCAAACTACAGTATTCTCAGATCAGAATTCCAGCCACATGGCACATGTACCACTGTGGCTTCGTTATATAGACGACGTGCTCTTCCTGTGGGAAGGAAGCAAATCTGACTTGTATCTATTTTTGCTAACTCTCAACACCAACAATTTAAACATTAAATTGACATATGAAGCAAGCCTGACTGAGATCACATTTTTAGATCTAAAAATCAACAAGAACCGAAATGGAACACTGGACACAGATGTTTATAGAAAATCTACTGCAACCAACAGCATTTTACACTGTTCAAGTGCACATGCCCCGAGTACAGCTAAAGCACTACCTACAGGAGAGTTTCTTAGGATGAAAAGAAACTGCTCAACCGAAGAAAATTACAAATGCAGGGCAAAAGAATTAACAGAAAGATTGCTACAACGCGGTTACAGTAAAAGATCTATTAAAAAGGCGGAATATAGAGCAAGACATACCCCTCGTCAAGAACTATTGATGAAGAAAACAGATACCAAATCTTCAGATAAAATTAGGTTTATCACTACTTATAACCCACAAACAAACAAAGTAGTGGAAATTTTGCAAGACAACTGGCACATCCTAAAAGCGGACCCTGTTCTAGGAACCCTATTGGATGATAGGATAGCTGTTGGCTATAAAAGAACACGCAATCTAAAAGATCTTATCAGTCCAAGTCATTTCCATGGAGAAAGAACAAAAACAAAACGTAATAATGGCTCTTTCAAATGTGGAGTCTGCAGCACCTGCAATTACATGCAAAAATCCAATACTGTTACTGATAGATTTGGTAAGATTCACAAAATAAATGCATACATCAATTGCCATACTGAAGGGGTTATCTATGCTCTAAAGTGCAAATGCAATTTATTTTATGTTGGGATGACCACCAGAAAAATAAGAACAAGGTTACAAGAGCACCTGAGAAATATTAAAAATGCCCACAAAGACAATCAGGCAGGTAAAACCATTACAACAGTAGCCAGACACTTTTTGCTAACACACAAATCAAAACAGTCTGATCTGCAGTGTTTTGGCCTACAGAAAATGGATCTGGGAATAAGAGGTGGAAATCAAGAAAAAGCACTCTTAAAAGCAGAAACTAGGTGGATTTTCCTCTTAAATTCAGTTTACCCTCAAGGGCTAAATGAACAGAACAACTTCGCCCACTATCTCGGATGAGAGAGAAAAAAAGAAAAAAAGATATCTCCAATATGTGGAGCAAGAAGAAACATCATACTGTAAATACATTATGATTGTACAAATCAATCTCTATACAAGACACAAGTTAACTTCATTTCTCTAATCAAAAATCTCTATTTAGTCTATAGTACTGTAGTACAAAGTAAGGAGATATATATATAGATACCCAAGTATGAGATTATAATGTACTTAAAAATCCTATCCGCAATACTATTATGACTAATAGAATAAAACAAAATACCCTCATAAATAATAATCCTATGTAGGAACACTCACTTTTCACTTTTTTGTTTTTTAAGGTTATGTAGCACCCTAAGGATGCTATGTTTGAGCACTCTTAGTTTCTTTGTATCACTTAACTTTTTCTCTCACAACCTTCAATTTTAGCAGCGATTGGAGCTGCAATCTTATTCACATCTAGAAATAATGATTTTGGGTAACACTTAATCTAGGTTAAAATTATGTTTGGTTGTTGGGTGCTCGTTATATAATACTAATCATATCATGAAGCATCACCCATGTTAAGCTATAAGAATTTATTAAATATATACACTATAGTAAAATATACAAACATATTTATAAAATCATCATTCTCACAAAATTAAAAATATACACTAAATGTATACACTATACAATTAATAAGCCTTGAACAGTTGGCCCTTATCTTATAAAATGATTAATTCTTATACACCTATTCACATCACGATCAAGAATCACAAATGGGATGGTATCACCTAATTCCTGTATAAACAATACATTCACATTGAACACACTATTTTAAGTTGTTTGTTTAGTAGCTATTATAATAATTTTCTAATTTTTTAGAATGAATTGTCACCAATATAAAAATATATATACACGTATTTACACCTTTTCTGAAGACACAATGTAAATAAGGTTACACACAGTTATGTTTGTTATCTATTGATGGGGATCTGCTATAATAACAAAATATAATCTATCAAGGAGTAATAACCATTGTGAGAATAAGAAGACAGGAATACATTATTGTTATGTATCGAGTCTATTTACATCGCTTTTAGTGATTGAACCCCCTGTGGATAAGAGTACCTCCTCCATTCATACGGTATTCGTTCATCTCTCTCGTCAAAGTGACGTCATCGATGTGGGAGGGGGATCAGCCTCCTCAACACATAAATAGCCAATGTCAGCGCGACGCGCGCACACACCCCCCTTTGAGAAAGCCGTGAGAACGGCGAAACATGTTAGGGAACTGGTGAGGAGTCAGGGAGCTCCTGTGTTTGTTAGGGCAAACTCTTAGTAGGGGTATCGGTTTGGTATCTCCTTTTGAATACTCATTCAATACTTTTGGCGGTTCAGAACCGTTTAATTTAAGCTAGCTGTGAATGGTTTACTCAGCCTAGACTTGATACAGAGCGATATGGTGCTTGATAACCACAGGGATTGCCGTAATCTCATATAACCTTTAAGTTACAATTAGTAAAGAGGGTATATTTATGTTGGTAACTATTCAGTGGTGCACTAACATATTTACCGGCACCGGTTAATAGTTGATGTAACACTGGACATATGCAGACACTGCACGGAGTGAATTGAATTTAGATATTGGTGCACGGAAGCGCTGATACTTTGCGCTATAGTAGTCCACAACTCCTTCTTTGTTTGTATCTATCATTATATAGATGCTAACGCTTATTATTGTACCTATTTAACTGAAGCTGGAGTACATGACACAATACTCTGAATATACTACATACTATCAGAGTCCCTCACGGGTGTGGGAAATCAACCTTGTTGCAGCTGCCATTAACTAATGTGCATTAATCTCAAACACAGAGGCAGCAGCACTACAGACACACCACATAGAGTGTCACATTATAACTTACGTTATCTAACTATCTAATTCAACTCCTTACCTAGTATTTTAGCTAATAGCTACTAACTTTTACCCCCATTCAGTGACCAATCCCCTGTCATTAGTGGAAGTGGTTTTCAAGTTAAGAACTAATAATATCTAGCCACAATATTGTATCACAGGTGGTTAATAAAGTGGTTCTAACCATTACGCTCCTAATAATATTTGGAGATTATAAATCAATTCAATTGATAAATTAGATACCAACTTAAAATAATTATTATTAATCTTATGTGATTCTATTCAATATATGTTAAGCAGGTGAAGAGATACCCAAGTATGCACCAAACACACTGATTGTATAATGGTATATTAGCATATAACTTTACAGGGAGTGCAGAATTATTAGGCAAGTTGTATTTTTGAGGATTAATTTTATTATTGAACAACAACCATGTTCTCAATGAACCCAAAAAACTCATTAATATCAAAGCTGAATAGTTTTGGAAGTAGTTTTTAGTTTGTTTTTAGTTATAGCTATTTTAGGGGGATATCTGTGTGTGCAGGTGACTATTACTGTGCATAATTATTAGGCAACTTAACAAAAAACAAATATATACCCATTTCAATTATTTATTTTTACCAGTGAAACCAATATAACATCTCAACATTCACAAATATACATTTCTGACATTCAAAAGCAAAACAAAAACAAATCAGTGACCAATATAGCCACCTTTCTTTGCAAGGACACTCAAAAGCCTGCCATCCATGGATTCTGTCAGTGTTTTGATCTGTTCACCATCAACATTGCGTACAGCAGCAACCACAGCCTCCCAGACACTGTTCAGAGAGGTGTACTGTTTTCCCTCCTTGTAAATCTCACATTTGATGATGGACCACAGGTTCTCAATGGGGTTCAGATCAGGTGAACAAGGAGGCCATGTCATTAGATTTTCTTCTTTTATACCCTTTCTTGCCAGCCACGCTGTGGAGTACTTGGACGCGTGTGATGGAGCATTGTCCTGCATGAAAATCATGTTTTTCTTGAAGGATGCAGACTTCTTCCTGTACCACTGCTTGAAGAAGGTGTCTTCCAGAAACTGGCAGTAGGACTGGGAGTTGAGCTTGACTCCATCCTCAACCCGAAAAGGCCCCACAAGCTCATCTTTGATGATACCAGCCCAAACCAGTACTCCACCTCCACCTTGCTGGCGTCTGAGTCGGACTGGAGCTCTCTGCCCTTTACCAATCCAGCCACGGGCCCATCCATCTGGCCCATCAAGACTCATTCTCATTTCATCAGTCCATAAAACCTTAGAAAAATCAGTCTTGAGATATTTCTTGGCCCAGTCTTGACGTTTCAGCTTGTGTGTCTTGTTCAGTGGTGGTCGTCTTTCAGCCTTTCTTACCTTGGCCATGTCTCTGAGTATTGCACACCTTGTGCTTTTGGGCACTCCATTGATGTTGCAGCTCTGAAATATGTCCAAACTGGTGGCAAGTGGCATCTTGGCAGCTGCATGCTTGACTTTTCTCAGTTCATGGGCAGTTATTTTGCGCCTTGGTTTTTCCACACGCTTCTTGCGACCCTGTTGACTATTTTGAATGAAACGCTTGATTGTTCGATGATCACGCTTCAGAAGCTTTGCAATTTTAAGAGTGCTGCATCCCTCTGCAAGATATCTCACTATTTTTGACTTTTCTGAGCCTGTCAAGTCCTTCTTTTGACCCATTTTGCCAAAGGAAAGGAAGTTGCCTAATAATTATGCACACCTGATATAGGGTGTTGATGTCATTAGACCACACCCCTTCTCATTACAGAGATGCACATCACCTAATATGCTTAATTGGTAGTAGGCTTTCGAGCCTATACAGCTTGGAGTAAGACAACATGCATAAAGAGGATGATGTGGTCAAAATACTCATTTGCCTAATAATTCTGCACTCCCTGTATTTACAATCCAGAAGGGGCTCTGATTACATATCTGAGCACTTCTTGAATATATAAGAATTAAAGATCGCTAATACTGATACTGGGCCAACAAATATCAATACCAGTCAGCACGCTACTAGTGGAACTCATTATGCTGATTTTTTATAAATCTCAATCCACGATACTAGACAACATAGCATAACTCCACAGAGACATTATGTTATAGTGTCCACTAGAGGACTTTAATTGATCTATAGCAGTGGTGCAATTGGATAATACTCCACTGACAGAGTGCTCACATTCATTTTGAGCGGGGAGTATTTAATACTCAGGTATCGCCACAAGAAGCTTATCCTCATATATTTTTTGTTATATTCACATTTAGGTAATAATTTGTGTATCATAATACCTTACTAAGAGTTTTTCAAGTTTTAATTTGCACATCCCTGTATTTTAACTCTGTTTTTATGTGTAAAGAATAAAAGTTATATTTTATTAAACCCTATGAGATCTCTCTAACCATTTGGTGTCTATGCAGTATTTAGTCATTTCATGCCACATATGCCTACCATGAGTGCTAATAGTGTATTCTAGGATGGATCTTTAATCCATCACATTTTTGTTATGAAACCTGTCAGGTCTTCATGGATCAGATCCAGTAAAATAAATTTAAGGCGTTCTGCCAAAAGCTTTGTTAGAATTTTATTGTCCGAGTTTAATAACGAGGTCGGCCTATATGATTCCGGGAGAAGAGTGTCCTTTCCTGCTTTAGGGATAAGGTTAATATACGCAGCCGAGAATGTCTTGGCCGGTTTATCCGCATTGGAGAAGAAGCCCGAATAGAGGTTGGTGAGCACCGGGCCAACCTGTGGTTTCAGCATTCTGTAAAATTCTATGAGCAACCCATCTGGGCCCTCCGCTTTGCCCAAGGCTAGAGACATAATCGTCCTATCTACCTCTTCCCTAGTAATAGGTGCCAGTTGTCCAGTTGTTTGTCCGATACTCGTGGTAGTTCAATGGAGTCCCAAAACTCTCGCAAAACTTCCTCTGAGCCAGGGCGACTGCTGGTGTATAATTTGGTATAGTAAGATGCAAAAACTTCAGCAATATGTTTGGGGTCTTTAACAAGTTTCCCCCTATACTGAAGGGCAGCAATAAAATGTGTAGACGTTTTTAGGTTAACCAGGAAAGCCAGCAATCTGCCCGACTTGTCTCCGTATCTATAGTACCGACCCCTAGTTCGTAAAAGATTTTGGGAGGCCTGATAAGCCAGAAAAGCGTTGTATTCTTTCTTGGTAGTGTTATATTTTTGATGGTGAAGCCGTGTGGGTGCATTCCGAAAAGTGATATAGGAGGCAGCCAAGTCATCCCTCAACCTTTCCAGTCTCTCCGTCTGTGTTTTCTTCCTACGAGACAGAAAAGCTAGAATGTTTCCCATAAGTACCACCTTTGCCATTTGCCAGAAAAGTTCTGGGGCCAGCAAATGCTGTGCATTATTAACCCGGAAATCATCCCAGCATTCCTCCAGATATTGCTGAAATTCTTGAGATGTGACTAGGTATCGTGGGAATCTAAGAGTTTGTCAGTTACCCGAGGTTGGTAAAGTGTCTAAAAAGAGTCCTATAGGTGCATGGTCAGAGACAATTACCTCCCCTGTTTGGGCATCTATAATTTGAGGAATTAAGGTGCTAAAGGTCAAAGACAAGTCAATACGGGACATGGTAGGTGAGGCCCGGGAGACACAAGTAAAATCTTTGCCATCTGGGTTTAGTTTGCGCCGTATATCTACCACATTCAGCGAGGATGTCAGAGTTTGGAAAAATTTTAATTAAAATTTGCTGCTAGTCTTAGGTCGAGGCCCACCACTACATCTACGGGGGTCCCTGAGCCTGTCACACTGTGGATTGGGGGTTAGATTGAAGTCTCCTCCAATGATAATGGCAGTATCCAGGAAGGGAGTCAGAATTCTAATTAAGTCTTCCCAAAATGCTTTGTTTTCTTTCATGTAATTAGCAAGAGTCCATGAGCTAGTGAGGTATGGGATATATATTCCTACCAGGAGGGGCAAAGTTTCCCAAACCTCAAAATGCCTATAAATACACCCCTCACCACACCCACAAATCAGTTTTACAAACTTTGCCTCCCATGGAGGTGGTGAAGTAAGTTTGTGCTAGATTCTACGTTGATATGCGCTTCGCAGCAGGCTGGAGCCCGGTTTTCCTCTCAGTGTGCAGTGAATGTCAGAGGGATGTGAAGAGAGTATTGCCTATTTGAATTCAATGATCTCCTTCTACGGGATCTATTTCATAGGTTCTCTGTTATCGGTCGTAGAGATTCATCTCTTACCTCCCTTTTCAGATCGACGATATACTCTTATATATACCATTACCTCTACTGATTCTCGTTTCAGTACTGGTTTGGCTTTCTACTACATGTAGATGAGTGTCCTGGGGTAAGTAAGTCTTATTTTCTGTGACACTCTAAGCTATAGTTGGGCACTTTTATATAAAGTTCTAAATATATGTGTTTAAACATTTATTTGCCTTGATTCAGGATGTTCAACGTTCCTTATTTTCAGACAGTCAGTTTCATATTTGGGATAATGCATATGAATAAATCAATTTTTTCTTACCTTAAAATTTGACTTTTTTCCTGTGGGCTGTTAGGCTCGCGGGGGCTGAAAATGCTTCATTTTATTGCGTCATTCTTGGCGCGGACTTTCTTGGCGCAAAAATGTTCTTGTCATTTCCGGCGTCATACGTGTCGCCGGAAGTTGCGTCATTTTTTTGACGTTTTTGCGCAAAAAATTTCGGCGTTACTGGATGTGGCGCCATTTTTGGCGCCAAAAGCATTTAGGCGCCAAATAATGTGGGCGGCTTTTTTGGCGCTAAAAAATTCGAGCGTCATTGTTGTCTCCACAATATTTAAGTCTCATTATTTATTGCTTCTGGTTGCTAGAAGCTTGTTCATTGGCATTTTTTTCCCATTCCTGAAACTGTCATTTAAGGAATTTGATCAATTTTGCTTTATATGTTGTTTTTTCTATTACATATTGCAAGATGTCTCAGATTGACCCTGAATCAGAAGCCACTTCTGGAAAAACGCTTAACTGAGTTTAAGTTCTACCAAAGCTAAGTTCATTTATTTTAAATGTTATAAATGTTTATCTTTAGCTATGGTTTGTAATAAGTTATTATGATATACTTTTACATGCGGAATCCATTAGTATTTATGCTTTATATATTTCCATTCTTACAAGAAATATTTAGAAGATTTATAAGAAATATTTTTCTGATTCTATTTTAAAGGCTTTGTCTAACTTTGTGCCTTCTAATAAAATTTTTAGGTCTTTTTCACTTCTTTTTTAATTATTGAAGTTTCAAATGACCAACAACATACTGATTTATCCTTCTCTGATGATGTTTTTTTCTCTTTCAGAAATTTTCTTCATCAGATATTGACACTAACAAATCTACTTTTTTATTATTTTTCTATTATTAAAGTACATTTGTTCTTTGTTGAAAAGGTGTTGATTATTTTGGATATTAAGGTAACTAGTTCTTTAAGACTAGCTGACACTATTTCTGCCCATTTATTTCTTCTGTGTTTTCAGAGGTTTTCTTTCCAATTCCCCATACTAGGGAATGGAATAGGCTGAGAATTTTCTTTTATTCCTTCTTCAAAGGTTTTAAACTATATTCTTTGCCAGCAGTTAAATTCAATTTGGAGGGTTCTCCAATTTATTGGGGCTATCTCTAATTCTACTAATTATGCTATTGTTTCTATAGCAAAATAGTATTTATTTTCCTTTAGATAGTTGTATCTTATTTATGGAAAATTATTTAGTTTCAGGTACTTTTCTTGGTCATGTGATTTATTTGGATATTGCAATTGCTTCATTTTCTCTGTTTACTTTAAGATCAAGTATCAGATTATGATTTATTTTAGCATTGTTAAAGGGACAACATTTACTAGACTAGGTGCTGTTGCATTTGTCTTGTTGTTTTGCATTTATTGATTATGCAAGTCCACTGTATTGGCTGGTCCTTTAAACTGGACTATCATGCTAATAATTTCATTTGTGTCTTCATTTTATTGAATATTTTCGCAAATGAGGGTTAATCTATGTCTTTAGCTTTTTTAGCTAGAAGAATTTTGTGTTTTTTTAAAAAAAAAATCCATATTTCTTTTGTTCTAAGATAATCAATTATTTGTTTTATAATTGGATTCAATTCTTAACTGTTACTCTGGGCTTCAAGATTGAGTTCTAAGACTATCAATTTAAGCTTATACTAGTTTGGTTGTTCTTATTAAGGAACAAATTCCTGAGTTCTTTCCCAAGTAACATGTTTATAATTGGAGTTCGAAATCAGCTCCCTAATATTGCGATGTACGTGCCGTATTCCAGCTTGGCTGGTAAGGGGCAGGTTAAGACTTCTTTGAAATTTATTTTGTCCAAATTTCTTTGATTTTATTCCAGTAAGGCTAACACTTTCTTTAACTGTTTTTCTGTCCTATATATTTGGGGTACTGTTGAAGCATGGCTGGGCACCCATGGGGTTCAAGCGCTGCTCAGACCTGGAATCTTCTGGGGTATTTCTTCCAGTTCCTTTTGAGGAACCGGGTTTTGGAGTTTTATTCAAACTATTTTGCCTTTTTATGGTCATTGATAGCATTATTTGTTTTCATTAGATACAATAAATGCATATTTTCATTTTTCTGTTTTCATTCAGATTATTTTCTGAGGATGCGGAATCTCATATGATTCACTTGCTCTTAAGGACATAGTTAGAGGATATTTTTTTCAAAAGCTCTTGATTCCTAACACAAGGGTCACCTTTTTTAGGTTTCCAGATAGTTTGTGTCACTGTCCTTGTCTCTATCAGACAAGGGATAATTTTATTGGGTTCCGTCTATCGGTACCTTTAGTCTCTATTATTTCCTTCAGTTGCTATATATGCATAGAAGTTTTAGGTCTTATGGCCACAGCATTGGATTCAATTCCCTTTGCTCATTTTCACTAGAAAGAACCTTTCCAGTCTTTTATAAGTGTTGTTTCTTCAAGAACATGGTTGGAGGATCAATTTACCAAAAAGTTTGTTTGATTCCTCAGACAAGGGTAACCTTTTTAGGTTTCCTGATAGATTCAGTGTCCTTGACTCTGTCTCTGACGGACAAGAGACGTCTGAAATTGGTTTCAGCTTGTCGAAACCTTCAGTCTCAATCTTTCCCTTCGGTAGCCTTATGCATGGAAATTCTAGGTCTTATGACTGCTGCATTGGACGCGATCCCCTTTGCTCGTTTTCACATGCGACCTCTTCAGCTCTGTATGCTGAACCAGTGGTGCAGGGATTATACAAAGATATCTCAATTAATATCTTTAAAACCGATTGTTCGACACTCTCTGACGTGGTGGACAGACCACCATCGTTTAGTTCAGGGGGCTTCTTTTGTTCTTCCAACCTAGACTGTGATCTCAACAGATGCAAGTCTGACAGGTTGCGGAGCTGTATGGGGGTTTCTGACAGCACAAGGGGTTTGGGAATCTCAGGAGGCGAGATTACCAATCAACATTTTGGAACTCCGTGCAATTTTCAGAGCTCTTCAGTCGTGGCCTCTTCTAAAGAGAGAGTCGTTCATTTGTTTCCAGACGGACAATGTCACAACCGTGGCATATGTCAATCATCAAGGAGGAACTCACAGTCCTCTTGCTATGAAAGAAGTCTCTCGAATACTTGTATGGGCGGAATCCAGCTCCTGTCTAATTTCTGCGGTTCATATCCCAGGTATAGACAATTGGGAAGCGGATTATCTCAGTCGCCAAACGCTACATCCGGGCGAATGGTTTCTTCACCCAGAGGTATTTCTTCAGATTGTTCAAATATGGGGACTTCCAGAAATAGATCTGATGGCTTCTCATCTAAACAAGAAGTTTCCCAGGTATCTGTACAGATCCAGGGATCCTCAGGCGGAAGCAGTGGATGCATTGTCACTTCCTTGGAAGTATCATCCTGCTTATATCTTTCCGCCTCTAGTTCTTTTTCCAAGATTCTAAAGGAGCGTTCGTTTATTCTGCTGGTGGCTCCAGCATGGCCTCACAGGTTTTGGTATGCGGATCTTGTCCGGATGGCTACTTGCCAACTGTGAACTCTTCCGTTAAGACCAGACCTTCTATCGTAAGGTCCTTTTTTTCCATCAGGATCTCAAATCCTTAAATTTGAAGGTATGGAGATTGAACACTTGATTCTCAGTCATAGAGGTTTCTCTGACTCCGTAATTAATACTATGTTACAGGCTCGTAAATCTGTATCTAGGATGATATATTATCGAGTCTGGAAGACTTACATTTCTTGGTGTTCTCATCATTTTTCTTGGCATTCTTTGAGAATTCCTAGAATTTTACAGTTCTTCAGGATGGTCTGGATAAAGGTTTGTCTACAAGTTCCTTGAAAGGACAAATCTCTGCTCTTTCTGTTCTTTTTCACAGAAAGATTGCTAGTCTTCCTGATATTTATTGTTTTTTACAAGCTTTGGTTCGTATAAAACCTGTTATTAAGTCAATTTCTCCTCCTTGGAGTTGGAATTTGGTTCTAGGGACTCTTCAAGCTCCTCCGTTTGAACCTAGGCATTCGCTGGATATTAAATTAGTTTCTTGGAAAGTTTTGTTTCTTTTGGCCATCTCTTCTGCTAGAAGAGTTTCTGAATTATCTGCTCTTTCTTGTGAGTCTCCTTTTCTGATTTTTCATCAGGATAAGGCGGTTTTGCGAACTTCATTTTAATTTTTACCTAAGGTTGTGAATTCTAACAACATTAGTAGAGAAATTGTAGTTCCTTCATTGTTTCCTAATCCTAAAATCTCTAAGGAAAGATCGTTGTATTCTTTGGATGTAGTTAGTGCTTTGAAATATTATGTTGAAGCTACTAAGATTTCCAGAAGACTTCTAGTCTATTTGTTATCTTTTCTGGTTTAAGGAAAGGTCAGAAGGCTTCTGCCATTTCTTTGGCATCGTGGTTAAAGTCTTTGGTTCATCATGTTTATGTTGAGTCAGGTAGAACTCCGCCTCAAAGGATTACAGCTTATTCAACTAGGTCAGTCTCTACTTCCTGGGCATTTAGGAATGAAGCTTCGGTTGATCAGATTTGCAAAGCAGCAACTTGGTCTTCTTTGCATACTTTTACTAAATTCTACCATTTTGATGTGTTTTCTTCCTCAGAAGCAGTCTTTGGTAGAAAAGTACTTCAGGCAGCTGTTTCAGTTTGATTCTTCTGCTTATATTTTCAGTTTTTTTCATTATGAGATTTAAACTTTGTTTTGGGTGTGGATTATTTTCAGCGGAATTGGCTGTCTTTATTTTATCCCTCCCTCTCTAGTAACTCTTGCGTGGAAGATCCACATCTTGGGTATTCATTATCCCATACGTCACTAGCTCATGGACTCTTGCTAATTACATGAAAGAAAACATAATTTATGTAAGAACTTACCTGATAAATTCATTTCTTTCATATTAGCAAGAGTCCATGAGGCCCACCCTTTTTTGTGGTGGTTATGATTTTTTTTGTATAAAGCACAATTATTCCAATTCCTTATTTTTTATGCTTTCGCACTTTTTTCTTATCACCCCACTTCTTGGCTATGCGTTAAACTGATTTGTGGGTGTGGTGAGGGGTGTATTTATAGGCATTTTGAGGTTTGGGAAACTTTGCCCCTCCTGGTAGGAATATATATCCCATACGTCACTAGCTCATGGACTCTTGCTAATATGAAAGAAATGAATTTATCAGGTAAGTTCTTACATAAATTATGTTTCTTTCATGTAATTAGCAAGAGCCATGAGCTAGTGACGTATGGGATATACATTCCTACCAGGAGGGGCAAAGTTTCCCAAACCTCAAAATGCCTATAAATACACCCCTCACCACACCCACAATTCAGTTTTACAAACTTTGCCTCCGATGGAGGTGGTGAAGTAAGTTTGTGCTAGATTCTACGTTGATATGCGCTCCGCAGCAAGTTGGAGCCCGGTTTTCCTCTCAGCGTGCAGTGAATGTCAGAGGGATGTGAGGAGAGTATTGCCTATTTGAATGCAGTGATCTCCTTCTACGGGGTCTATTTCATAGGTTCTCTGTTATCGGTCGTAGAGATTCATCTCTTACCTCCCTTTTCAGATCGACGATATACTCTTATATATACCATTACCTCTGCTGATTCTCGTTTCAGTACTGGTTTGGCTTTCTACAAACATGTAGATGAGTGTCCTGGGGTAAGTAAATCTTATTTTCTGTGACACTCTAAGCTATGGTTGGGCACTTTGTTTATAAAGTTCTAAATATATGTATTCAAACATTTATTTGCCTTGACTCAGAATGTTCAATTTATTTTTCAGACAGTCAGTTTCATATTTGGGATTATGCATTTGAATTATTCATTTTTTCTTACCTTCAATTTGACTCTTTTTTCCCTGTGGGCTGTTAGGCTCGCGGGGGCTGAAAATGCTTCATTTTATTGCGTCATTCTTGGCGCGGACTTTTTTGGCGCAAAAATTCTTTTCCGTTTCCGGCGTCATACGTGTCGCCGGAAGTTGCGTCATTTTTTGACGTTATTTTGCGCCAAAAATGTCGGCGTTCCCGATGTGGCGTCATTTTTGGCGCCAAAAGCATTTAGGCGCCAAATAATGTGGGTGTCTTATTTGGCGCTAAAAAATATGGGCGTCACTTTTGTCTCCACATTATTTAAGTCTCTTTTTTCATTGCTTCTGGTTGCTAGAAGCTTGTTCTTTGGCATTTTTTCCCATTCCTGAAACTGTCATTTAAGGAATTTGATCAATTTTGCTTTATATGTTGTTTTTTCTCTTACATATTGCAAGATGTCTCACGTTGCATCTGAGTCAGAAGATACTACAGGAAAATCGCTGTCTTGTGCTGGATCTACCAAAGCTAAGTGTATCTGCTGTAAACTTTTGGTAGCTATTCCTCCGGCTGTTGTTTGTATTAATTGTCATGACAAACTTGTTAATGCAGATAATATTTCCTTTAGTAAAGTACCATTGTCTGTTGCAGTTCCTTCAACATCTAAGGTGCAGAATGTTCCTGATAACATAAGAGATTTTGTTTCTGAATCCATCAAGAAGGCTATGTCTGTTATTTCTCCTTCTAGTAAACGTAAAAAATCTTTTAAAACTTCTCTCCCTACAGATGAATTTTTAAATGAACATCATCATTCTGATTCTGATGACTCTTCTGGTTCAGAGGATTCTGTTTCAGAGATTGATGCTGATAAATCTTCCTATTTATTTAAAATGGAATTTATTCGTTCTTTACTTAAAGAAGTATTAATTGCTTTAGAAATAGAGGATTCTGGTCCTCTTGATACTAATTCTAAACGTTTAGATAAGGTATTTAAATCTCCTGTGGTTATTCCAGAAGTTTTTCCTGTTCCTAATGCTATTTCTGCAGTAATTTCCAAAGAATGGGATAAATTGGGTAATTCATTTACTCCTTCTAAACGTTTTAAGCAATTATATCCTGTACCGTCTGACAGGTTAGAATTTTGGGACAAAATCCCTAAAGTTGATGGGGCTATTTCTACCCTTGCTAAACGTACTACCATTCCTACGTCAGATGGTACTTTGTTTAAAGATCCTTTAGATAGGAAAATTTAATCCTTTCTAAGAAAAGCTTATCTGTGTTCAGGTAATCTTCTTAGACCTGCTATATCATTGGCTGATGTTGCTGCAGCTTCAACTTTTTGGTTGGAAACTTTAGCGCAACAAGTAACAAATCATGATTCTCATGATATTATTATACCACAGGATAAAAAATCTAAAGGTAAAAACAGGGCTAATAATCGTTTTCGTTCCTTTCGTTTCAACAAAGAACAAAAGCCTGATCCTTCATCCTCAGGAGCAGTTTCAGTTTGGAAACCATCTCCAGTCTGGAATAAATCCAAGCCTGCTAGAAAGGCAAAGCCTGCTTCTAAGTCCACATGAAGGTGCGGCCCTCATTCCAGCTCAGCTGGTAGGGGGCAGGTTACGTTTTTTCAAAGAAATTTGGATCAATTCTGTTCACAATCTTTGGATTCAGAACATTGTTTCAGAAGGGTACAGAATTGGTTTCAAGATGAGACCTCCTGCAAAGAGATTTTTTCTTTCCCGTGTCCCAGTAAATCCAGTGAAAGCTCAAGCATTTCTGAATTGTGTTTCAGATCTAGAGTTGGCTGGAGTAATTATGCCAGTTCCAGTTCCGGAACAGGGGATGGGGTTTTATTCAAATCTCTTCATTGTACCAAAGAAGGAGAATTCCTTCAGACCAGTTCTGGATCTAAAAATATTGAATCGTTATGTAAGGATACCAACGTTCAAGATGATAACTGTAAGGACTATCTTGCCTTTTGTTCAGCAAGGGAATTATATGTCCACAATAGATTTACAGGATGCATATCTGCATATTCCGATTCATCCAGATCATTATCAGTTCCTGAGATTCTCTTTTCTGGACAAGCATTACCAGTTTGTGGCTCTACCGTTTGGCCTAGCTACAGCTCCAAGAATTTTTTCAAAGGTTCTCGGTGCCCTTCTGTCTGTAATCAGAGAACAGGGTATTGTGGTATTTCCTTATTTGGACGATATCTTGGTACTTGCTCAGTCTTTACATTTAGCAGAATCTCATACGAATCGACTTGTGTTGTTTCTTCAAGATCATGGTTGGAGGATCAATTTACCAAAAAGTTCATTGATTCCTCAGACAAGGGTAACCTTTCTGGGTTTCCAGATAGATTCAGTGTCCATGACTCTGTCTTTAACAGACAAGAGACGTCTAAAATTGATTGCAGCTTGTCAAAACCTTCAGTCACAATCATTCCCTTCGGTAGCCTTATGCATGGAAATTCTAGGTCTTATGACTGCTGCATCGGACGCGATCCCCTTTGCTCGTTTTCACATGCGACCTCTTCAGCTCTGTATGCTGAATCAATGGTGCAAGGATTACACAAAGATATCTCAATTAATATCTTTAAAACCGATTGTACGACACTCTCTAACGTGGTGGACAGATCACCATCGTTTAATTCAGGGGGATTCTTTTGTGCTTCCGACCTGGACTGTAATTTCAACAGATGCAAGTCTCACAGGTTGGGGAGCTGTGTGGGGATCTCTGACGGCACAAGGAGTTTGGGAATCTCAGGAGGTGAGATTACCGATCAATATTTTGGAACTCCGTGCAATTTTCAGAGCTCTTCAGTTTTGGCCTCTTCTGAAGAGAGAATCGTTCATTTGTTTTCAGACAGACAATGTCACAACTGTGGCATACATCAATCATCAAGGAGGGACTCACAGTCCTCTGGCTATGAAAGAAGTATCTCGAATTTTGGTTTGGGCGGAATCCAGCTCCTGTCTAATCTCTGCGGTTCATATCCCAGGTATAGACAATTGGGAAGCGGATTATCTCAGTCGCCAAACGTTGCATCCGGGCGAATGGTCTCTTCACCCAGAGGTATTTCTTCAGATTGTTCAAATGTGGGAACTTCCAGAAATAGATTTGATGGCGTCTCATCTAAACAAGAAACTTCCCAGGTATCTGTCCAGATCCCGGGATCCTCAGGCGGAGGCAGTGGATGCATTATCACTTCCTTGGAAGTATCATCCTGCCTATATCTTTCCGCCTCTAGTTCTTCTTCCAAGAGTAATCTCCAAGATTCTGAAGGAATGCTCGTTTGTTCTGCTGGTAGCTCCGGCATGGCCTCACAGGTTTTGGTATGCGGATCTTGTCCGGATGGCCTCCTTCCAACCGTGGACTCCTCCGTTAAGACCAGACCTTCTGTCTCAAGGTCCTTTTTTCCATCAGGATCTGAAATCCTTAAATTTAAAGGTATGGAGATTGAACGCTTGATTCTTGGTCAAAGAGGTTTCTCTGACTCTGTGATTAATACTATGTTACAGGCTCGTAAATCTGTATCTAGAGAGATATATTATAGAGTCTGGAAGACTTATATTTCTTGGTGTCTTTCTCATCATTTTTCTTGGCATTCTTTTAGAATACCGAGAATTTTACAGTTTCTTCAGAATGGTTTAGATAAGGGTTTGTCCGCAAGTTCCTTGAAAGGACAAATCTCTGCTCTTTCTGTTCTTTTTCACAGAAAGATTGCTATTCTTCCTGATATTCATTGTTTTGTACAAGCTTTGGTTCGTATAAAACCTGTCATTAAGTCAATTTCTCCTCCTTGGAGTTTGAATTTGGTTCTGGGGGCTCTTCAAGCTCCTCCATTTGAACCTATGCATTCATTGGACATTAAATTACTTTCTTGGAAAGTTTTGTTCCTTTTGGCCATCTCTTCTGCCAGAAGAGTTTCTGAATTATCTGCTCTTTCTTGTGAGTCTCCTTTTCTGATTTTTCATCAGGATAAGGCGGTGTTGCGAACTTCTTTTGAATTTTTACCTAAAGTTGTGAATTCCAAAAACATTAGTAGAGAAATTGTGGTTCCTTCATTATGTCCTAATCCTAAGAATTCTAAGGAGAAATCGTTGCATTCTTTGGATGTTGTTAGAGCTTTGAAATATGTTGAAGCTACTAAATCTTTCCGAAAGACTTCTAGTCTATTTGTTATCTTTTCCGGTTCTAGAAAAGGCCAGAAAGCTTCTGCCATTTCTTTGGCATCTTGGTTGAAATCTTTAATTCATCTTGCCTATGTTGAGTCGGGTAAAACTCCGCCTCAGAGGATTACAGCTCATTCTACTAGGTCAGTTTCTACTTCCTGGGCGTTTAGGAATGAAGCTTCGGTTGATCAGATTTGCAAAGCAGCAACTTGGTCCTCTTTGCATACTTTTACTAAATTCTACCATTTTGATGTATTTTCTTCTTCTGAAGCAGTTTTTGGTAGAAAAGTACTTCAGGCAGCGGTTTCAGTTTGAATCTTCTGCTTATGTTTTTCATTAAACTTTATTTTGGGTGTGGATTATTTTCAGCAGGAATTGGCTGTCTTTATTTTATCCCTCCCTCTCTAGTGACTCTTGTGTGGAAAGATCCACATCTTGGGTAATCATTATCCCATACGTCACTAGCTCATGGACTCTTGCTAATTACATGAAAGAAAACATAATTTATGTAAGAACTTACCTGATAAATTCATTTCTTTCATATTAGCAAGAGTCCATGAGGCCCGCCCTTTTTTTGTGGTGGTTATGATTTTGTATAAAGCACAATTATTCCAATTCCTTATTTTATATGCTTTCGCACTTTTTTATCACCCCACTTCTTGGCTATTCGTTAAACTGAATTGTGGGTGTGGTGAGGGGTGTATTTATAGGCATTTTGAGGTTTGGGAAACTTTGCCCCTCCTGGTAGGAATGTATATCCCATACGTCACTAGCTCATGGACTCTTGCTAATATGAAAGAAATGAATTTATCAGGTAAGTTCTTACATAAATTGTGTTTTTTCTGATTAGGCGCATAGATATTTCACATTGTATAGGTTTTGTCAGCAATTTTGGCTTGAACTAAGATGTACCATCCCTCTGGGTCACTTATTACCGTCGTTTCCTCAATGCCTAGTTTTTTCTCAAATAAGATAGCCACCCCTCTGCTGGCACTTTTATAAGAGGCAAACTCAACCCTCCCCACCCAGTTCCTCTTCAGCTTTGCGTGCTCTAGATCAGTCAAATGCGTCTCTTGAAGGAACGCAATATTTGCACCTCATTCCAAGAGTAAATACTAAATTTTAATGTCTGTTATGATGCACTGTGTATGTGCGGAGGGGGGAAGAGAAAAGGGGAGAGAGAAAAAGAAAATGGGGGTTCGCACCCACCTCAATGCTGAATCCTCTTATCCAAGAACTTCTAGGTAAGTTAAACTGAAAAGTAACAGTAACAAAAAGAGAAATGTCAGGTAAATACAAAATACAAACAGGTGTCGGCACTCCAAATGATTCTATATCAAGATATAATTCCTTCATTACACATTCTTCATCAGTAAGTAGGAGCAAAATAGATTGCGTAACCTAAGTAAAGTGTTTAAACATAAGTTTCCCTATCCCAGCCATGACCAACGACCCAATTAATAAATATAAACATAGATATAAATAGCAACCCAATAGGTTACGGCTGTGGGGTATTCCCCCTCCCAGGCGAGAGGTCACCCCTGAGTAAGTCAATCTGAAAAATAAATAAGTTAGCAAAGAGTTGTAAACATAACGTAATGTTCCAGATGAGTATCTATCGAGTTTGTTTTTCCAGATTTCACATTTCTCATTGAGATTCAGGAGCAAGATATAACATTTAACTTGAGTAAACTTGTTTAACACGGGTTGCCCTAACTTAATCATAATCATACACTTATTAACCCCTAATCTGCTGTCCCTAACATCGCCTCAACCTACATTACTGTTATTAACCCCTAATCTGCTGCCCCCAATGTCGCTGCCACTATACTAAAGTTATTAACCCCTAAACCTAACCCTAAGTCTAACCCTAACCCTAACGTAACCCTATCCCTAACGTAACCCTAACCCTAACACCCACTAACTTTAACATAATTAAAATAATTCCAAATAAAAATTACAATTAATACCTAAATTATTCCTATTTAAAATTAAATACATACTTACCTGTAAAATAAAACCTAAGCTAGCTACAAAATAACTAATAGTTACATTGTATCTAGCTTATGTTTTATTTTTATTTCACAGGTAAGTTTGTATTTATTTTAACTAGGTAGATTAGTTATTAAATAGTTATTAACTATTTAATAACTACCTAGTTAAAATAAATACAAATTTACCTGTAAAATAAAACCTAACCTGTCTTACAGTAAAACCTAACATTACACTAAAATTAAATAAATTACATTAATCAAATACAATTAACTAAATTACAAAAAAATAAACACTAAATTACACAAAAAAGAAAGAAATAATCAAATATTTAAACTAATTACTCCTAATCTTATAGCCCTATCAAAATAAAAAAGCCCCCCAAAATAATGAAACCCCTAGCCTAAACTAAACTGCCAATAGCCCTTAAAAGGGCCTTTTGTGGGGCATTGCCCCAAAGATATTAGCTCTTTTACCTGGCAAATAAAAATACAAACATCCCCCCAACAGTAAAACCCACCACCCACACAACCAACCCCCCCAAATAAAATTCTATCTAACAAACCTAAGCTACCCATTGCCCTGAAAAGGGCATTTGGATGGGCATTGCCCTTAAAATGGCATGCAACTCTTTTACATTGCCCAAACCCTAAGCTAAAAATAAAACCCACCCAATAAACCCTTAATAATACCTAACATTAACCCCTGAAGATCCACTTACAGTTTTGGAAGACCGGACATCCATCCTCATCCAGCCGGCGAAGTCCTCATACAAGCGGCAAGAAGTCCTCAACGAAGCCAGGAGAAGTCTTCATCCAGGCGGGCAGAAGTCTTCATCCAGACGGCATCTTCTATCTTCTTCCTTCCGGCGCGGAGCGGCTCCATCTTCAAGACATCCGGCGCGGGCATCCTCTTCATACGGTCCCAGCCGTACACTGAAGGTTACCTTTAAGGGACATCATCCAATCAGCCAATAGAATGCGAGCTCAATCCTATTGGCTGATTGGATCAACCAATAGGATAATAGCTCAATCCTATTGGCTGATTGCATCAGCCAATAGTATTTTTTACCCTTTTTTTTTATATATATTTTTATTGAGGTTTAATTCAGGGCATACAATTCAGACATGTCAGTAAATTAAACAATGGCATTTCTTCCAGACACAATATGAATACAATCCAACAGGATAAACAAGTTATGTTCAACTGACAATATTAAGAAGTATGTGGTAACATGCAATTTGCCTAAAATAATGTAAACCCTCGCCATGGCACATAAGGTCGCTCTTGGACCCTGTAGTACTATCTTTAGTGCAAAACTTCAGAGGGTTATCATGGACACTAGGAGACTACTCTTGAGTCTCCAAGAGAAACCTCTGTTTTCTTATTTTTCATAAATATGTATAACACAAATGATATTAACAAAAGGAAACAAGCAGATATGTAATCTATATATCATGCTAGACACAGATGAACAAAAATATATAAAAATATATAAACACCTATATGGAATTCAGTGGAGATCTGGCCCAGCTTAGCTTAAATACGTATGATAGGATGGTAAATGAGATATCTTAGGGGTATTAATTGTAACTGCTAGCGGGAATGAGTACGCTAGTATATATTTCTAGGTGAATACATCAATTATATAATTTATTCATAGTAGTTTAAGTAGAATAGATATGGGATTACTAATTAGGTGGAGTCATGATGAGTTAATTAACAAGCTGTGTAGCTTTATCACTTAAGATATGAATACCAATACAACAGGCATTTTGCTCATGGCAAGCGTTACTTACAACCTCAAATGACTTTGGTCAACCGCCGAAGATACCTCTGACTGAGGAGAGGAAGTACCTGCGTAGTAAATGTCATAACTTATGGCATAGGCGCGTATGAAAGGGTCCCTTGTGTTATATACTAATAATATTGTGCGCAGGAGTCACTGGCTGATATTTTAGAGTTTGCCATTCTATGTAATTGGGGCTTTAATTGCCTAGTGATACTTACAGGGTAACACTATGAAGTTTGACTTTAGGTTTCTGCTTCTGTGCGTATAAGTGGAGCTCTGCCTACCTGGAAATAACCTATGTCGAAGTAAAATAAGTAGCTGATAGTGTGCCTATGTCATGTCCCTCCTATTAACCAGCTATACGAACCCAATTTCAGTGCAGCTCAGATTTTTTAGAGGCTAATGAATACGAGTAATCACAAAAGGCTGTTATATAATAAGATAAAATATTGCCAGCCCATTACAGTCTTAACTAAAGTACAGTAAACTTATATAAGATATGCTTATAGGGGCTTATATGTGGAACATAAATAGTATGCGGTTACATGCCACTGCTATACTAACAGCACATATCATATTCCACCCATATAATGCTCGGAATATAAACATGTACATGCGGTGTCGAAGTATATAAAATTAATACAAGACCCTGAGGAGAGCACAAACCAGTAATACCACCAGTAAGCTACTCAGGACCTGTGGAAACCTGCAGCCATACCATCCATTGAGCTTAAACAATAGAACCATTTATGTCATGTCCCGCAGCGTTATATTACATATATACATGAATGTATAATCTATACAAAAATGATATCCTGCTGCTGTCCACAGTATCCAATTATTTTCCTCCCTCTACAGCAAGCCGTATGGGCACAACAATGTGCTTAAGAAGGGTTAGCAAATCTCAGTTTCTATGCGTTACATACTCATCTGCATTAGCCGCCAGGGTCAAAAAGAAGGTAAGGAATGTCCTCCATTTGACTAAAAATGTGCCGTACAATTCCAATTAATTCTGAGCATCCGGGATCAAAAATGCTCCACATTGCAATTCTCTGCCTGACAAAGTGCGGTCATGACATGCAGAGAGGGGTTTCTCAGCCATATCCAATATTTCTTCAAGTTTGGTAAGCATACGGCAAGTAGGCTGCGCCAAGGGTTGGTTCTTCCAGCTTATCGTTTTCACGCTACAGAGTTCCGGTAAGTCCAGAGGAGGCTCACATAACTCTCCAGAGCACTGTATGTGGTAAATCGCCTCTAAGCTTGAGAATGAGACGCAAGCAGCAATCCTGGCCTCACTCGCCCATGCTCCCGCAATCGTCTGCCCCGCAGTGAGAGATTCCCTTGGTGCTCTCAAGCCTGGAAAGTCATCTGGTGGGTTGTCCGCTGCTAGGGGGCTGCTTAGTAGGTCACTCACATGGTGATTCTGGTCTGTCTGAGCCTGGGACAATGGATCTGACCAGCTGGGGATGAGCCTGTGGGTACTTGTATCCTCACCAGGTTCCTTTGATAAGGCTCTTGGTATCATATGTCTAGTTCCAATTTGTTTCGTTAATGCACGTAGACTTCCCCACTCAGCAGACCAAGCTTGCATCAGTTTCTCATGGTGTTCTGTCAGCAAGCAGGTCACGGCTTTGAGTAGTGCATTGACAGTAGGCGCCATCTTTAGTGGGTGCATATGTGACAAGAAAGTCTGTTAATCCTCCTTCTGTCTGTCGCATAGATCCAGAATGGAGTTATATAAATGTGGTGTTATGAATTATAGTAAAAGTTGTTTGTTTGTTTTTCAGTGTCTGTGCGCTGCTTACCCGACCTGTAGTATTACCGGGGGGTGTTGAGAGCCTAAGGCAAGTGAAGAGCTTGCCTTAGGCCTCAACGCTCCGGATTGGCATGCTGAGGTGAGGTATACATTAAAAAAATATGTTGTTCAAATCCACTTTATCTGTAGATTCTGTACATTAGAAAGATATAACTGGATGACCATTCAATTCACTGGTAATAGGCAAATTATCAGTGATCCACATGGAGCTACCAATATTACTACCATTCAAGGTGCTGCCCAGAGACACCGATTTTTTACCCTTTAATCCCTATTGGCTGATAGAATTCTATCAGCCAATCGGAATTCAAGGGATGCCATCTTGGATGACGGCCCTTAAAGGGAACCTTCAGTGGGTTTTATTTTTAGCTTAGGGTTTGGGCAATGTAAAAGAGCTGAATGCCCTTTTAAGAGCAATGCCCATCCAAATGCCCTTAAAAGGGCAATGGGTAGCTTAGGTTTTTTAGATAGAATTTTATTTGGGGGGGGTTGTGGGTTTTACTGTTGGGGGATGTTTGTATTTTTATTTGCCAGGTAAAAGAGCTGATATCTTTGGGGCATTGCCCAGTTTAGTTTAGGCTAAGGGTTTTATTATTTTGGGGGCTTTTTTTTATTTTGATAGGGCTATTAGATTAGGAGTAATTAGTTTAAATATTTGATCATTTCTTTTTATTTTGTGTAATTTATTTTTTATTTTTTTGTAATTTAGTTAATTGTATTTGATTAATGTAATTTATTTAATTTTAGTGTAATGTTAGGTTTTACTGTAAGACAGGTTAGGTTTTATTTTACAGGTAAATTTGTATTTATTTTAACTAGGTAGTTATTAAATAGTTAATAACTATTTAATAACTAATCTACCTAGTTAAAATAAATACAAATTTACCTGTGAAATAAAAATAAAACATAAGCTAGATACAATGTATATAAAACTTAGAACAAAATATACCGGAGTCTGCACAAAAGGTGTAAATAGAGTAGTGGACTTAAGATAATCAGCAGAGGGGCTGTCGTGGGGGCTAGTATTATTCCCAAGTAATAGTATGTGTGTGTGAGGAGCAGATTGTACCAATGACATTCAAATATAAACAAAGGGGAGAGAAACCAAGTTCACATATAAGTAGTAAAAAAGCGTGTGGGGTTAATGGTTTACCCTGGATACAACACGCCTACTAGTGACAGTTATGAGCTCAATCCCTTGTCCAAGTTGTATGATGTGCTGTCTGTACATATGATTATAGATGAAGCATATAGGCTGCTATGGTGCATGTGTGGAAATTAGTAGCCACAATACCTTAGGGGAGGAACAAAACACAACGCTGACCAGGCAGCAATAAAATGTGTACAATCTCCAACACCTCCTAAGGCTAACAATATAGACACCAATAGCGCAAGCAAGCAAACGTCACAGAATACAGTTCAAGCAGCACTCACAGTTCAGCGTGTTCATACAGCCTTAGTTCCTTGTGGCTGCTGCAGCTTGCAATCCCAGCGTCTTCAAGATCCTCCTTACTGCATACACACACAGTTCAGCCCCTAAGCCCCTCCTTCCAGCATCCGGTTTCAGCAGCTCCCTTGTCAGCTACCTGCAGAGAGTACAGGAACCCTTGTGCAAAAGAGTGGAGTCCCAGAAATCCACAACGTAAATAGTAAAAAGAGGAGAATGTTCCAAATCCCTTAGCAAAACTTTGTGAGGCTGACACTCAGGTTGATTAAAAGAAATAATCTTTATTAGAATAGTCCATAGGTATACAGCTAGACACCAAGGGTAAAAACAAAGTGATACAAAGTTTGACTGGTTTCGGTCAACAGACCGTAGTCATAAACTTAAAATCTTGCAACATGTGCATACTATTTAAAACAAATAGCCTCCTCTCATTGGAGGAGCTTAACACACCCATGTTTAACCCTTTAATTACCTGGCTGAAGTAATATACAAGTGTACTAATACCTTAATCTGATAGTTATTATAGTTGCATTCACATATGTACAAGTGAAACCAATCAAAAAATAAAACATAAACATAATGAAAAAACAGAAGTATACTTATAAATATAATCAAAACCATGTTCATAGACCCACCATATCAAAAGTTGTCTCATAAGAAGTATGTTATAACAAAGGATATAATGGTGATTACTAAACAGATTAGCTGTGACATGATAACCAACTACCAATAATATAGGGGGGTACACATATGTGCAGCATATGTGTACACAATAAGGCAGGGGGATCTTGTATTGCATCTTTGATGCCAAAGGTAGTGTTTTGAAAGTGGTAAGATGTAGGATGTCTTTTTTGGTTGGGTTCCTTGGGTATGATCTTGGGAATCAAGTCTATGACCGGGGTTTGAGAGTCTCCTCTAAGTGTGGGCTGTGTAAGTGGTGCTGTGAAGTTCCGATCTATGTTCCGATAGGGCCCTATAGTATCATGTATGTTTTTGTGCAGCTATAATGTGCAGTCAGGGTTGCCCTCCCACTGGAGCTAGAACCCCCCCTTGGCTAGATCTCAATCCTCTCAGAGAAAGGAGCCAGAATACAAATAAAGTAGCAGTGACAGCATTTGTTTTGTTCCAGGTCCATTTTCACATTTTCACTTACACCTAGATTAGAGTTATGCGCGCTATAGGGAATTTAACGAACGCAACAAAATTAACCCTCTATAGCGCAGCCATTACAAGTTTTGAAACAGTCGGCTTGTGCGTGCAATATGGCTGTGTTAACATCTGCAATTGCGGAATGAAAAGCTCCGTAACGCAGCCCCATTGATGTCTATGGTGGAAAAAAAGTAACGTTTAAGCCTAACACCCTAACATAAACCCCACGTCTAAACACCCTTAATCTGCTGCCCCCAACATCGCCTTCATCTACATAATGTTATTAACCCGTAATCTGTTGCCCCTGATATCGCCACCACCTAAGTAAAAATATTAACCCCTAATCTGCCACTCCCGATATCGCCGCCACTATACTAAAGTTATTAACCCCTATTCCCTCGCACCCCAACATTGCCCACACTATAATAAATCTATTAACCCCTATTCTGCCGCTCCCCGACATCGCCGCCACTAAATAACGCTATTAACCCCTAAACCTCTGGCCTCCCACATCACTTCCACTAAATAAATCTATTAACCCCTAAACTACCAGCCCCCTAAACAACCTAAATTAAATTATATTAACCCCTAAACCTAACCCTAACGTAACCCTAACACCCCTAACTTTAACATAATTAAAATAGAGCTAAATTAAAGTTACAATTATTAACTAAAACTAAATACATACTTACCTGTGAAATAAAACCTAAGCTAGCTACAACATAACTAATAGTTATATCTTAGCTTGCTTAGGCTTTTTTTTTTTATTTTACAGGTAAGTTTGTATTTATTTTAACTAGGTAGACTAGTTAGTAAATAGTTATTAACTATTTACTAACTACCTAGTGAAAATAAATACAAATTTACCTGTGAAATAAAACCTAAGCTGCCTTACATTAAAACCTAACATTACAAAAAATAAAAAACTACCATTACAAAAAATAACAAACGAAATTATCCAAAACAATAAAAATTATTCCTATTCTAACACCCTTTAAAAAAAAAACACTCCAAAATAAAAAACCCTAATCTATAGTAAACTACTAAGGGCCCTTAAAAGGGCCTTGTGTGGGCCCTTAAAATGGCCTTTTGTAGGGCATTGCCCTAAAGTTAACAGCTCTTTTGCTAAAAAAGAAAATCAAACATCCCCTAACAGTATACAAACCCCCACCCCCCAAACTCACAAAATAAAAATAAAATAAAATCTAATGTACCCAGTACCCCCCAAAAAAGGGTATTGCAATAAAAAGGGCATTCTGCACTGTTTCCTGCCCTTAAAAAGGCATTCAGCTCTTTTATGAAATTACCCAACTCCTAATCTAAAAATAAAAACCCACCCCAAAAGGAAAAAAAAAATTACACAAAATAACAAACGAATTATCCAAAATATTAACAATTATTCCTATTCTAATACCCATTTAAAAAAAAAAAACACCCCAAAATAAAAAAACCTAATTATAATAAACTACCAATAGCCCTTAAAAGGGCCTTTTGTAGGGTATTGCCATAATTTAAACAGCTCTTTTACCTGGAAAAAAATACAAAGTCCCACTAACATTACAAACCTCCACCCCCCAAACCCACAAAATAAGAAAAAAACTATCTAAAAAAACTAATCTACCCATTACCCTGAAAAGGGCATTGCCCTTAAAAGGGCATTTAGCTGCCGGGATGAAGATAGAAGATGCCGCCTGGATGAAGATGGAGCCGCCGGGATGAAGATCCTTCAAGCGGGACTTCAGCAACTGTGAGTAACTAAAGAGGGGTTAGTGTTAGGTTTTTTTTAAGGTATTTTTGGTGGGGTTTTTTTTTTAGTTTAGGGTTTGAGCTATTCTTAAAAGAGCTAAATGTCCTTGTTCTGGGCAATGCAAAAGAGCTAAATGCCCTTTTAAGGACAATGCCCATACAAATGCCCTTTTCAGGGCAATGGGTAGATTAGGTTTTTGTTAGAGTTAGATTTTTTATTTTGGGGGGTTGGTTGGGTGGTGGGTTTTACTGTTGGGGGGGTCTTTGTATTTTTTTTACAGGTAAAAGAGCTGTTTAACTTATGGCAATGCCCTAAAAAAGGCCCTATTAAGGGCTATTGGTAGTTTATTGTAGGCTAGTTTTTTTTTTTAATTTTGGGGGGCTTTTTTTGTATATGGCTATTAGATTAGGTGTAATTCTTTTTTATTTTTGATCATTTCGTTTGTTATTTTTTGTAATTTAGTCTTTTTATTTTTGTAATTTGATACTTTGTAATTTGTAGTTAGTTTAATTTTAGTTTAATAGTTATATTAGTTTAATTTTTAGTTTAAACTTAGTTTTTTTAATTTGACAGGTACGTTTTAATTTAATTTAAGATAAGGAAATTGTAATTTTAATATAAAGTAAGGGGGCATTAGGTTTAGGGGTTACTAGTTTAAATTAGTTTATTGCGATGTGGGGGGCTTAGGGGTTAATAGGTTTATTTAGTATATTTCATTGTGGGGGGCTTGCGGTTTAGGGGTTAATAGGTTTACTATAGTGGCGGTGGAATTAGGGGTTAATAAATTTAGTATAGTGGGGGCGATGCGGGCGGACGGCAGATTAGGGGTTAATAATATTTAAATAGTCACTACAAGGAAGAGAGAATAGCGGCACTGCCAGGAGTAGTCCCCTATTTAAAATAATCATAGTGTATTTATTGATACTCTAAAAGGTAAAGTATTGTTAAGAGGGTAAGGTGCTGTACACAGTCAATATTGAACAGGGAATTAGTAATGTAAGGATAACATTACAAAAAGCGTGTACAGCCACTCATAGTCAACAAAATTGGACAATAATTGCTAGTGTTACTAGAAAAAGGAACAAGACGGTCGTTCTTTAAAAATTTACTTTTATTATTAACATATATTAAAACAATAAAGAACCCATATAAAAACAGTAAATAATGAATAATATTCTATATAAAATAATGAAACATTACCAGTAGGCCTGATTGGATATAATATGCGGGGGCTACCAAAACAGTAGATAACATAAGCCTCTAACTTTAGCAACCAAAATGAAGGAGCAAATGTATCAACTGCCAATTCAGCAGTATAGTGTGATATAATAGAAAGAGATGCAATCTTAAGTGGTTACGATAACATGCAATAAAATGCCCACTATTGCCCTTAGTTGCAGGTTAAATAAATGTAAAACAGTTGCCAAAATGGCAGTATGGTGGAATGTATAGGGCGGTAGTGAGAGCTAAAGCAATTGCGTTATTGTCTAAAATACTGCCCATTGTAGGACAAAGGTACATGCATGATAAATATTAACCAGCTGCCAATGTGCAGAGTAGTAAGATATAATATAAAGTACTGTGGTGTTAAGCAGTTGCGCTAGTGTTGTTTGTATATACCAGGGTTATAAATATAATTTATTTATATTATTCTTTAAAATAACCTCCAATAAAAATGTATATACGAAACAATTGAAATTAATATTTATTCCTAAATTCTTTAGATTAGTTAAATTTATAAATACATTGAAATATATTTAGAGACTAGCTTTGAATCAACTATGCACGCTTATTCCGTTACAATATTCTATACAGCAGATCATAAAAAATATACCTTTAGAATTAACCTTACTCACAATGAATCACATTAAAATACCACAATAAAATACCAGAATATGGACCGCTAACTTCACAGTGTTTAGATAAACAATATACCAAGATACTTCACACAAATCTTACTGGGTCTCAATAGATTTAAGATAACTTTCAGACAAGTATAATTAAGTTATTTAGCCCACAAATGATTCTATATAACTTCAATTAAAAAAACATCAGAGATTGTATATATTATTAATGCAAACAGCCAATTTATATGCCAATATGTCTGACCTGAAATGACCTCTTATTTAGCTACAATAAGGCAAATTCTAAAATATATATATAGCAATAAGTGTAATTAATTTATGATATTAAAATACAAAATTATTTCTAAACATTAATATTTAATACCAGTATACTTACTACACTTGTTCTAATTAATATTAAATATAAAAATAAATTCTCCTTTTAAATCACAACTATGATATAATTATAATTTTAGAATACCTTTTGATTTAAATATTATATCTATATTTAGCTTATACTTTACAAAATAACCAAATGAATGTTCAGTTTCTTCTTGTGGGTCATCTAAGAATGATTTATCCCCTATGCGCAAAGGTACAGGCCTCAAAACTGTTATCGTCCTTTGTTTAAGAAATTGTCCCAAAATGGCAGAGAATATACTTGGCACAAAGCCTGTGTATTTTCCTCTCCAAAACGTATGCTTCTTTGAGTCTGTCCTTTGTCTAATGTGTGTGGCTACCTTTATCCGATAAAAACCACTCCTTCTTTTCTTAAATTATTCCCACAAAATTTTGATAGGCCCTTACTGATGCTTGTCTCTGATTGATCATGTATCTATAGAGACTAAACATGAGTATATCTCTAGTAATATTTTAAAATGCGTTATATAAATAACAGTAAATTGGCTGAAAAAATAATAAGTTTCTACGGGGGTCTTGTAAAGGAAATATATCTGAGCTAACCCCAATCGTTGTGTGTAGGCATCAATAATTTAATTTTATTAGGACAACTCAACCATAGATTGGGGTGACTGAAGAAGAAATGCCTCTAAACACAAAAACAAAATTGTAAGGAAAATGTGTCATAAAGTGATTTGTAAAATTTTAGAGCAAATTAAAAGCACATCCACAATGGTGTATGTGAAAAATAGTTACTATTATATTAACTATTTTTCACATACACCATAGCGGATGTGCTTCTAATTTGCTCCTGTACGTGAGCAGCTATCAGGATATTCATTTATTCCAAGTTGTCTTTTTATTAGATTGTGAATTAATAAAAGTTAAATTTTACAAATCACTTTATGACACATTTTCCTTACAATTTTGTTTTTGTGTTTAGAGGCATTTCTTCTTCAGTCATCCCAATCTATGGTTGAGTAGTCCTAATAAAAATATTTTAAAATGCATTTAAAATCACATTTCCTATGAGGGACTAGTGGTATAAATCAATAAAATATATATGTTTATCTGACTTATCTTGTATATCAGTTCATCTGATATACTGGTACATATTTCATTTCCTAGTCACATCTTATATCATAGACATACATGAGTATTATAGTTATTTATTAATACATGTCTCAACAGCGTTTAAAACATAGGCTCAAAATCTATGATGCATTTATATATTAACTTATAGTTTCTTATTTGGAAACCTCATCTTCACATCAGATTCTTCCCTGTAATGTTCACTAGATCTCTGGAAAACAAAGAAAAATGTATTTATTTTGAAATAACTTAAACATTTATATATTCCAATGCAGTTATTTATTTTTAATTCATTATATCCAACACAGCATGTAACATGTGATGTATCTCTTAGATCATTATCTATATTATTCAGGCAGTCTGTGGTATACGGTAATTTATCTAAGAACTATGTAGATAATTTGTAAGCAAAAGTCCATAGGTTAAGATTTGTTAAACTCTTAACTCTCAGGCTTTCAACTTCCCATATTACCCTTCCTAGGCATAGATAATATCCCAGAATTATATGTTCATATTTAATATGTGTCTGAATATATATATATATATATATATATATATATATATATATATATATACATTTGAGTATCTTAAACTACATGAAAATTAGGCACAATTCCTTTATCTGAGATCTAGTTAACCATGTCATACAGAGACTTAAAATGCCAGCTTGTCTGGGAGCTGCGTATGGGAGTTCGGCAGGGGACAATTTACACCTAGATGATATGAGCTATTTCCTCTGAGTATGTTTGTGTATTTCATTATCAGTTCAAACTGAGTGACTGCTCCTTCCAGGGGGCCTGTAAGTTTATTACTCATCTTGGACAGGAAACCCATATATGGTTATACACATCTGAGGGCTCCATAATGCTAATATTTACTTTGAAGTGGCCCATTGGTCTTATCTATACAAAGGTCTAAATCCTTTGTTCTCAACTTGTTTTAAGCATTGAGGGGACAGTGGCTATAGTGAGACCAATTTATATCAAATTAGATATTAGCCAAAATGAAATATTAGATTCTGTGATACATTTGTAGTTTATTCAATGTTATTTCACAGGTACCCTGACATAATTCACTCTTCCAATTTTAAATAGATGTAGGATACATGTATTTGAATTGGCTTAAAGTCAGTGGTACTTGGTGAGTGTTTTGACAGCATGCATCATAGACAGTCTTCTATGAAGAGAGTCCGTTGTTTTTCGATCCTTATATTTATGCTCGTTAGCTAGGCATCTTTAAACTACAATATTTCTTTAGTGCATTTGGGGATGTGACACTTCATTCTCCCTCTATGACTTGTAGTTAGGATCTAGGATGGCACGCTCACAACTGATTAATATGGACCCATTTGTCCATAAAAGTATAATTTTTAGGTATCCTAATTTTATAGGCAACTGGAGATATTTTGTCAGTAATGATAAAAGGACCCTTTCATGATGGAAGAAATTTCTTCTCCTTAACCTGATCTCTTCCAAAGTTATAAAGATAAACTTTATCATTTATTTCATATTCCGTTTTGGACGTTTTGAGATCATAATAGGTTTTAGCGGCAGTTGCAGACTTTTCGACGTTCCTTTGAGCAAAAGCAAAGGCATATTGCAGGTGCTCCCTTAACTTCTCCACATATTGATGTGTATTGGCGGCATTTATCAAGTTCTGGTCTGATGTACGGTACAGTAGATGCTGAGGTAGAACCATTCTTCTACCAGTCATCACTTAAAAATGTGACATCTTAGAAGCACTAATTGGAGTTGCTCTTAATGCCATTAGCACTAGAGGTAATTTTAAATCCCAGTCTTTACCTGTTTCACTCAAAAACTTTTTGAGGATTTTTACAATGGACTGGTTGTAACGCTCTACACCACCACTTGAGGCAACTCTATATGCAATATGGAGCTTCTTTTTAACCCCTAGTATTTTCCACATTTTAGTCATCACTTCGCTAATGAAGTGGGTTCACCGATCGGATTCGTTTCTTTGGGGCAAACTAAATCTGGAAAACACGTGCTTGATGAGCAATGTAAACACGTGGTTGATGAGCAATGTTCCGCATGTTTCAGTACTATTGTTAGGTGCACTGATGCATTCTACCCATTTAGTGAATAGGCATGTTACTGTCAACATGTATTTGTTACCTCTTGATGACCTAGTTACTGGACCAATAAATCAATTTGTATATCTGACCATGGCATTACCATCCCCCTTTTCTGCAATGGCGCTCTGTGTTGGCACAGTGGGTTGGAACTGTGGACAGAATAAACAACCTTGACAGTAGGTTTGAACATCCTTCAACATATGTGGCCAAACGGCGTAGTCACGCAATATTTAATACGTTAATTTGGCACCACCATGGCAAGATGTGGGAGCATCATGGGCATGTTGAAGCATGAGAACTCTGAACTTTGAAGGTACCACCCATTGTTGGATACCAGTTTTGGAGGTTCTAATTAACAAACATCCTGTAACTTGAATTGTGATTTGGATTTCATTAAGATTCTAAGATCTTCCTTGCCAATACCGTCCTCTTTTGAGATGGGGTTGCTTTCAGGATCTTCTATGTGTTTATAGAAGATGCCTACAATGGGGTCATCTTTTTGACTAGTAATCAGCTCCTCATTAGGAGAATCTTTACTCCATTGCACCAGGTTAGGCTCACTTTGGTGTTTAGCCTGGTTTCTGGTAATGACTTCTATCTGGGCTGCATCCATTAAGTGGTCGATATTAAGGAGTTCTCCAGTTATGGCTCCTTGTTTGGCTAATGAATCCACAAGATCATTGCCTTCCTTATCCGGACCTAGAATTCTGGAATGACCCTTGGTCTTTTTCCAGTATATGGTTAACCCATTGGACACCACCAGATTGTCAATCTCGCAGAACAATTTGCCATATTTGACTGGTTTGTTGTTAGTTTTCTGCATGCCATTTTTTTTCCAAGTTGGCAGGTATTCAACAAAACTGTTACGCACATAATTTGAGTCAGTAAAGATCACAAATTAATGAATATTGTGTTCAATAGCCATCTCAATGGTTTTTAGAACAGCAGTTAGTTCTGCAACTTGACTGGATCTTGGTCCAATGTTGAAACCTACAGAAATGTTTGGTAATCCATTTGCCCAAGTTATACCAATGCCGGCAACTAATCTGCGCTCATTATCAATGGTGGCATGGTAAGAACAACCATCAACATATACCCAAGGTAATGTTTGACAATGGTCCTTATTGTATATTTTATACGAGGAAAGCAATTGTTCCTCCAGGAAATCATCTTCTAATAACTCTTCCTCATGATCCTTAGCAGTACAGTCATGGAGCTCAGCAAGCCCCTGTGCGACTGTATTCTTTTTGTTTTGCTTGTAGCGAATTTCTAAAGGACAGCCTTGTAAGGAAAGAGTCCAAGCTGTTATGCGGTTGTTAGACAGGTTCCCATCTCTTATTCTCTCACTTTGCAGATATAGCAAAGGCTGGTGGGCCATTTCTACAATAATTTTCTCGCCCTATATATAGCTGCAGAAATTTTGTAGAGCACATACAGTAGATAAGAGGGCTTTTTCGCAATCACTAAATTTTATTTCTACTGGGGATAAGGTTTTGCTTGCATTAGCAATGACTTTGCTTAAATTATCATGCTTTTGGTATAAAACAGCACTCATGCTTATATCTGTGTAACCTGTCTCTAAGTAGAAAGGTTTGCCCCTTCAGGGTATACTAAGCAAGGTGCTTGAGTGAATTTTCTCTTCAGCTCTCTGATGGCTGTCTCTTGAGCTTCACTCCAGTGCCATTTCACATCCTTCTTTAGAAGAAATAGCAGTGGTTTAGCTAATTCTGCATAATTATCAATACATTTGTGAGAATAATTTGTCATACCCAGGAATGATCTCAATTCCTTTAAGTTAGTTGGGTTCTTAGAATTTATTATAGCTTCCACCTTTTTCTTCTGAGGATTTAACCCTTCAGAAATAACTTCATGTCCCAAGAAGTTTACACAAGTGCGGCACCATTGAGCTTTTTGTAGTGATAATTTGACACCTGCCCTTTTAAGTTGGCTGAGGATATGTTTAAGTTCTGTGATGTGTTTTTCAAAGTCTGTGCATTTGATTAAAACATCATCAACATAAGATAAGATAAGATAAGGGCCCCCTTTAAAGTGCATCAGGCATAGCCTTATGCATGAATACAGCAAATGAATGTCCTGAATTTATGTATCTAAATGGGAGTCTCTGGAATGCATACTGGACCTTTTGGAATGAGAATGCAAGCTTATACTGGTCCTCCTCATGTACCTTTATGGTCCAATATCCCTCTGCACAATCAATGGCAGTGAATATTTTAGATCCCTGCATCTGCGCTAGGCACTGGTCAATATATGGCACAGGCCAGCCAGACATGTACACTCGTTTGTTTAGCTGTCTTAAGTCAGCACACAAATGCCACTGTCCATTGGGCTTAAGAACACCTAGAATAGGATTGTTATAAGAGCTGTGCACCTGTCTGATGATACCTCTTTCTTCCAGGTTCCTTATGATTTCTGCAAGAGAATCATATGAGGCTAAATGAAGTCTTCATTGTTTAACAAAGACAGGTGGTGCATTGGGATCTGTTTGGATTCTTGCAATGTGCAAGTCTGTAGTCCCACAGTCATAAGAATCCCTAGCAAAAATACAGCAAATGAATGTCCTGAATTTATGTATCTAAATGGGAGTCTCTGGAATGCATACTGGACCTTTTGGAATGAGAATGCAAGCTTATACTGGTCCTCCTCATGTACCTTTATGGTCCAATATCCCTCTGCACAATCAATGGCAGTGAATATTTTAGATCCCTGCATCTGCGCTAGGCACTGGTCAATATATGGCACAGGCCAGCCAGACATGTACACTCGTTTGTTTAGCTGTCTTAAGTCAGCACACAAATGCCACTGTCCATTGGGCTTAAGAACACCTAGAATAGGATTGTTATAAGAGCTGTGCACCTGTCTGATAATACCTCTTTCTTCCAGGTTCCTTATGATTTCTGCAAGAGAATCATATGAGGCTAAATGAAGTCTTCATTGTTTAACAAAGACAGGTGGTGCATTGGGATCTGTTTGGATTCTTGCAATGTGCAAGTCTGTAGTCCCACAGTCATAAGAATCCCTAGCAAAAATATCCTTGTTCTCCATCAGGAGTTCTTGTAGCTGTCGGAGTTCATCATCATTAGAACAGCCATTAGCTAAGGAGATTTGCTCTTCAACTATTTGCTGAAATCCTGAAAAGATTTCAGGCTGTCCTATCTCATAGGCTTCTTCCAACCTAGAGGTGAGATCCCCTTTATTATAATTTACATTGCCTCCATGACTCTGGGTATTGGGGTATTCTTGCTCTTTGATCGGCTGATCAAATACTAGAGATGCTTCTTCAATTTTACAGATGCATTCCTCTGAGCTGAAGGGGTAAATAAACTGATTTGTAAATAGTCCCTCTGGCATAGATGCAAAGGATTGTTCTATTATGTGTTCTTCAGTTAAGTATCCTTCAGGTATTAGCCCAATTACATTATTCTGGAATCCAAAAGTGTAATAACTTGATTGCAGCGCATATCCTGTGGTAGTTTCCTTGGATAAGGTGATATCTTGTGGGGTCATGTTATGCACAATAACATGTATTGAAATAGTTCCAATATTTACAATAGGAGTATGGGTCATTGTTATTTTGCATTCTATGGGAGAGGCAAATTAGTGTTTCAGACGTTTTTCATTTCTGACCTCTTTTTACCTGTAAGGATAAGAGGAATTTATCAGCCCCAGCAGGGATTACAACATTGTTAGACACCTGCATTTTCAAAGCGTATGGCAATTGCTGGTTTGATTTCAGGGCTGCATTTTCATCCTGAAATACTTCAAGGTCCTCCTTTACCCTGCTCCAGAGGCAAAGGTTAATCAAATCTATTTGTATGGCATATCTATGTAAAATATCATTGCCAATATATATTTGATCATTGGGATTATTTAAAATTAAAAACAGGTGTTTCACTTATTTATTACCTATGGAGATAGATAATAAGCATTTAGCTGTAATTTTATAGCTTTCAGAGTTATCATCTAGGTCATGGACGCAGTGATCTTGGGGAGAAAGATATTTAATTACTTTAGGTTCAGCCATCTGCGCTAATAAGCCTTCGCTTATGTAGCTAGCTTCCTGTTTTAAGTTCAATTTAGCATGTACTTGCATAGGGATAAATAGATCATCCTTAACTCTCTCAATTTCTGCGAGGTATTGAGTGTGGCCTCCCCCTTTAGGGAATTTATGATCCCCCCTGTGGAGAGATATGGTTAATACATTGCCATCTAAGGAAACATTTGCTATCTTTTCAGGCAAAATTTTAAAAGTATTATCATCATAGCCGCTTAAAGGGACACGGTACCCAAAAATTTTCTTTTGTGATTCAGATTGAGCATGACATTTTGAGCAACTTTCTAATTTACTCCTATTATCAAATTTTCTTCATTCTCTTGGTATCTTTATTTGAAATGCAAGAATGTAAGTTTAGATGCCGGCCCATTTTTGGTGAACAACCTGAATCCGCCACGTTTCCTGATGCAGAAGACTTTTCATTCTTATCAGTCCTTTCCTCTGTAATAGGGTTGACAGGGTTCCTGTGTACTGCATCTGTGGGAATAAGGTTAGGAGAAAAATGCAAAGGAAGAAATTTGTTAGAGCTTACAGGCTGAGGTAGCTCATCATCACAGCTAAATCGTCCGTTCCTGGTCTGTAGGGAGAGAATATGATTAGTATCATTCTTGACATTTATCATTTTGTCTGGTACATCTCTCCCCTCTCTCTCAGGTAATACTGCAGTATTTATGACTGTGCCTGTGGCCCCCTGCTGGCCACTGGCTGTACCCCTAGAAAAGGATTACTAGGGTATTGAGCCATCAAAGCTTGTACATAATTGACCTACTTGCGTACTGAGTTGGCCCACTTGAATGGACAAGCTATTTTTACCCATGGACTGATTTTTTGATATCCCAGGGTACTGATTCCTGGATCCTTGGGATCCTTCAGAATCATAGCTATTGTTCTTATTTTGACGTGGTTGTCTTTGGGGTTCAACTTGTTCAGTGTTAATATCTTGGGGAGCACTATTTACTTGGGGTGTCTGGTTACCCTAAAGGTATTTTCGCCACTTTTGGTATTTATTTTTATGGGGGTACCAATTATCTTGTGGGTTTTCATCTCTTTGGGGATAATTATTTAACTGGGTATGCCCCCCATTTTGAGTATATTCTCTCTGCACCTTGGCCCGTGATGGGGGAGGGGCAGAGTTAAAACTTTGTGGGGAAGGCCTGTTTTCTCGGGCCACTTCCGGATACGTTTTTTTTTTAGACTCTAAGTTTAGGGGGCTAGGTGACAACTTAGCTTCTGCCACAATTTTGGGCCTTTGTTCCCTGTTAACCCCCTGTTCACCGGACTGCTGAATAGAGTATAACTTTGTACTCTCTTTGATCAGCCAGTCCAATGAGCAGTTCTCATCAAAATATCTAGCTGTTAAGTTTGATGTGCGCGGGCAACCCTTTGTAAAATAAATTCACAAATTCTGAGCTTTCAAATATGAGGTAATCTTCGGCCATACTGTACTAACTTTTTAGTACAGAAAGGAATTCTATAGGGCTTTGATTGGCACTACATTTTAAACCACATACAGCTATTTTTGCAGCGGTTTTAGTGCGATATTGCCCAAATTCTTTTTTGCACTGATTTTTTGTTTCACTCCAGGAATGAATATTCATATACTTTAGTGAAGCAAAGAATTTGTGATGTTTTCCCTCAAATACCCAGGACAGAAATTAAATTTTTGACTGCTCACTAGTAACATTCATTATGGATAAAGCATTTTCATAAGTCATTAAGTGGTAAATTATAGAATTGGCTCCCTTGTTGGAAAACTTAGGTACTGTGCCACTTAAAAATTTAATTGATTTAAGGGTGTCATATACCTTATTAGAGGTATCTTGGGCCTTCCTAGGGACCTTTGTTATGGTTGGAGCGTTCCCTATCTGCCCTTTTACTATGGGGAGATCCCTTACGCATATTAGCATTATGGGGGCTATTTGGGTTGCTGGCTCCGCCCTCTGACTTACTATAATCACTGCCCTCCCCCTCTGAAGTGTAGCAGTTCCCTGAATTTATAACATGAGGTGACTGTCTATTTGGGAAGTTTATCTCTGAGCCAATCAGTGACCTGTGTTTAATTTCTTCCCTAAAGTTCTGCAGTTAATTTTTCATAAATTCTTTAAGGGTTTGAAAAATACCTGCATTATCCTCATTACTAACAGAGGGGGTTTCATTATGGCAAGATTGTATTTTTAAATGTTCTATTTGGGCTACTAAATGTTGGTTATGCTCTTCTAAGGTGGCCATGTCTTGTTTAATTGTAATAATTTCATTTTTGGCTATTTCTAAACGCTCTTCGCATTTGTGTGATGAACTAATATCATCTTTTAGCCCCTGTACTTGCAATTCCTTTTCTATAAGGCGCGTGGACATTTCGTCAATAATGCATATTACAAGGGGCCAGGATTTGAGTATTAGTTCATCCCGTTTTTTGAGATTTTTGCATTGATTAATTTTTAATATTTCTTGGAACAATTTACTTTTTTCAGTCCACTTTCCATCATCAATAGCAATATTTTTAACCTTAATTGCAAGCATATCCATATAATCATTTAAATCACCCACAATATTACACCTCTTTTTAATGTGGCCTATAATGTCTATCTTAAGGAGATCGCCCTTAGTGAGGGGTAATTTTCGGGAACATATTTCAACACTGAGTATAGATTCATTGGATTAACTTCTAGTAAAAGACATTATTATTTTGGCTTAGTTTTTGGTTAAATTTAAAACGCTAATACAATTTTGACCAACAAGAGAGAAAAAAAAATATTTCAAAATATTAATATTAATTTTGAAATATTAATAATATTTTTTTTTATTATTATTAATTTAAAAAAAAAATTCCTAGATAGTAATCTCTATTTACTACAAAATATGTTATATTAATATGATAAAGATAATAATCTCAGCAGTGACTACAGATAATATGTCAGTATATATAAGGGTTATAAATATAATTTATTTACATTATTCTTTAAAATAACCTCCAATAAAAAATGTATATATGTAACAATTGAAATTAATATTTATTCTTAAATTCTTGAAATTAGTTAAATTTATAAACATATTGAAATATATTAAGTAGAGACTAGCTTTGAATCAACTATGCACGCTTATTCCGTTACAATAATCTATACAGCATTTCATAAAAAATATAGCTTTAAAATTAACCTTACTTACAATGAATCGCATTAAAATACCACAATAAAATATCAGAATATGAACCGCTAACTTCACAGTGTTTAGATAAACAGTATACCAAGATACTTCACACAAATCTTACTGGGTCTCAATAGATTTAAGATAACTTTCAGACAAGTATAATTAGGTTATTTAGCCCACAAATGATTCTATATAATTTCAATTAAAAAAAACATCAGAGATTGTATATAGTATTAATGCAAATAGCCAATTTATATGCCAATATGTCTGACCTGAAATTACCTCTTATTTAGCTACCCTTGGTCTAATTAAAGGGACAGTCTAGGCCAAAATAAACTTTCATGATTCAGATAGAGCATGTCATTTTAAACAATTTTCCAATTTACTTTTATCACCAATTTTGCTTTGTTCTCTTGGTATTCTTAGTTGAAAGCTTAACCTAGGAGGTTCATATGCTAATTTCTTAGACCTTGAAGCCCACCTCTTTCAGATTGCATTTTAACAGTTTTTCACCACTAGAGGGTGTTAGTTCACATATTTCATATAGATAACACTGTGCTTGTGCACGTGAAGTAATCTGGGAGCAGACACTGATTGGCTAGACTGCAAGTCTGTCAAAAGAACTGAAAAAAGGGGCAGTTTGCAGAGGCTTAGATACAAGATAATCACAGAGGTTAAAAGTATATTATTATAACTGTGTTGGTTATGCAAAACTGGGAGATGGGTAATTAAGGGATTATCTATCTTTTAAAACAATAACGGCTAGATTTAGAGTTTTGCGTTAGAAGGGGTGCGTTAGCTACGCGTGTTTTTTTCCCCTCGCACCTTTTAAATAATGCTGGTATTTAGAGTTCTCTGAAGGGCTGCGTTAGGCTCCAAAAAGGGAGCGTAGAGCATAATTTACCGCCACTTCAACTCTAAATACCAGAGTTGCTTACGGACGCGGCCAGCTTCAAAAACGTGCTCGTGCACGATTCCCCCATAGGAAACAATGGGGCAGTTTGAGCTGAAAAAAACCTAACACCTGCAAAAAAGCAGCGTTCAGCTCCTAACGCAGCCCCATTGTTTCCTATGGGGAAACACTTCCTAAGTCTGCACCTAACACCCTAACATGAACCCCGAGTCTAAACACCCCTAACCTTACACTTATTAACCCCTAATCTGCCACCCCCGATATCGCTGACCCCTGCATTACACTTTTAACCCCTAATCTGCTGCTCCGGACACCGCCGCAACCTACATTATAGCTATGTACCCCTAATCTGCTACCCCTAACATCGCCGACCCCTATATTATATTTATTAACCCCTAATCTTCCGCCCCAGACGTCGCCACTACCTTACCTACACTTATTAACCCCTAATCTGCTGACCGGACCTCGCCGCTGCTCTAAGAAATGTATTAACCCCTAAAGCTAAGTCTAACCCTAACCCTAACACCCCCCTATGTTAAATATAATTTAAATCTAATGAAATAAAATAAATCTTATTAAATAAATTATTCCTATTTAAAGCTAAATACTTACCTGTAAAATAAACCCTAATATAGCTACAATATAAATAATAATTACATTGTAGCTATTTTAGGATTTATATTTATTTTACAGGCAACTTTGTATTTATTTTAACTAGGTACAATAGCTATTAAATAGTTATTTACTATTTAATAGCTACCTAGTTAAAATAATTACAAAATTACCTGTAAAATAAATCCTAACCTAAGTTACAATTAAACCTAACACTATACCATAAATAAATTAATTAACTAAACTACCTACAATTATCTACAATTAAATCAACTAAACTAAATTACAAAAAAAAACAAACACTAAATTACAAAAAATAAAAAAAGATTACAAGAATTTTAAACTAATTACACCAACTCTAAGCCCCCTAATAAAATAACAATGCCCCCAAAATAAAAAAATGCCCTACCCTATTCTAAAATAAAAAGTTAACAGCTCTTTTACCTTACCAGCCCTTAAAAGGGCCTTTTGAGGGGCATGCCCCAAAGTAAACAGTTCTTTTGCATTTAAAAAAAACATACAATACCCCCCCAACATTACAACCCACCACCCACATACCCCTAATCTAACCCAAACCCCCCTTAAAAAACCTAACACTAAGCCCCTGAAGATCTCCCTACCTTATCTTCACCACGCCGGGTATCACCAATCCGTCCAGAAGAGGCTCCGAAGTCTTCATCCTATCCGGCAAGAAAAGGTCCAGAAGAGGCTCCAAAGTCTTCATCCTATCCGGCAAGAAGAGGACATCCGGACCGGTAGACATCTTCATCCAGGCGGCGTCTTCTATCTTCATCCATCCGGCGCGGAGCGGGACCATCTTGAAGCAGCCGACGCGGATCCATCCTCTTCTTCCAGCGACTCCCGACGAATGAAGGTTCCTTTAAGTGACGTCATCCAAAATGGCGTCCCTCGAATTCCGATTGGCTGATAGGATTCTATCAGCCAATCGGAATTAAGGTAGGAAAAATCTGATTGGCTGATTGAATCAGCCAATCAGATTCGAGTTAAAATCCGATTGGCTGATCCAATCAGCCAATCAGATTGAGCTTGCATTCTATTGGCTGATCGGAACAGCCAATAGAATGCGAGCTCAATCTGATTCAATCGGATTCAATCAGCCAGTCAGATTTTTCCTACCTTAATTCCGATTGGCTGATAGAATCCTATCAGCCAATCGGAATTCGAGGGACGCCATCTTGGATGATGTCCCTTAAAGGAACCGTCATTTGTATGTTTTTTTAAATGCAAAAGAGCTGTTTACTTTGGGGCATGCCCGCAAAAGGCCCTTTTAAGGGCTGGTAAGGTAAAAGAGCTGTTAACTTTTTATTTTAGAATAGGGTAGGGCATTTTTTTATTTTGGGGGGCTTTGTTATTTTTTTAGGGGGCTTAGAGTAGGTGTAATTAGTTTAAAATTCTTGTAATCTTTTTTTATTTTTTGTAATTTAGTGTTTGTTTGTTTTTGTAATTTAGTTTAGTTGATTTAATTGTAGATAAGTGTAGGTAGTTTATTTAATTAATTTATTGATAGTGTAGTGTTAGGTTTAATTGTAATTTAGGTTAGGATTTATTTTACAGGTAATTTTGTAATTATTTTAACTAGGTAGCTATTAAATAGTTATTAACTATTTAATAGCTATTGTACCTGGTTAAAATAAATACAAAGTTGCCCGTAAAATAAATATAAATCCTAAAATAGCTACAATATAATTATTCATTATATTGTAGCTATATTAGGGTTTATTTTACAGGTAAGTATTTAGCTTTAAATAGGATTAATTTATTTAATAAGATTTATTTTATTCCGTTAGATTTAAATTATATTTAACTTAGAGGGGTGTTAGGGTTAGACTTAGCTTTAGGGGTTAATACATTTATTAGAGTAGCGGTGAGGTCCGGTCGGCAGATTAGGGGTTAATACTTGAAGTTAGGTGTCAGCGATGTTAGGGAGGGCAGATTAGGGGTTAATACTATTTATTATAGGGTTTTTGAGGCAGGAGTGAGGCGGTTTAGGGGTTAATACATTTATTATAGTGGCGGTGAGGTCCGGTCAGCAGATTAGGGGTTAATAAGTGTAGGTAGGTAGCGGCGACGTTGGGGGGGGGGCAGATTAGGGGTTAATAAATATTATGTAGATGTCAGCGATGTTAGGGGCAGCAGATTAGGGGTACATAGAGATAATGTAGGTTGCGGCGGTGTGCGGTCGGCAGATTAGGGGTTAAAAAATTTAATTATAGTGGCGGCGATGTGGGGGGACCTCGGTTTAGGGGTACATAGGTAGTTTATGGGTGTTAGTGTACTTTAGAGCACAGTAGTTAAGAGCTTTTTGAACCGGCGTTAGCCCATAAAGCTCTTAACTCCTGACTTTTTTCTGCGGCTGGAGTCTTGTCGTTAGAGTTCTAACGCTCACTTCAGCCAAGACTCTAAATACCAGCGTTAGAAAGATCCCATTGAAAAGATAGGATACGCAATTGGCATAAGGGGATCTGCGGTATGGAAAAGTCGCAGCTGGAAAGTGAGCGTTAGACCCTTTCCTGACTGACTCTAAATACCAGCGGGCGGCCAAAACCAGCGTTAGGACCCCTTAACGCTGGTTTGGATGGCTAACGCAGAACTCTAAATCTAGCCGTAAAAATTCTGGTGTAGACTGTCCCTTTAATATTAAATATAAAAAAATTATCCTTTTAAATCACAACTACGATATAACTATAATTTTAGAATACCTTTGATTTAAATATTATATATATACTTTACAAAATAAGCAAATGAATGTTCAGTTTCTTCTTGTGGGTCATCTAAGAAGGATTTATCCACTATGCGCAAAGGTACAGGACTCAAAACTGTTATCTTCCTTTGTTCAAGAAAGTGTCCCAAAATGGCAGAGAAGTCAGTCAGTCCTTTGCCTAGTGTGTGTGGCTACCTTTATCCGATAAAAACCACTCCTTCTTTTCTTTAATCATTCCCACAAGATTTTGATAGGCACTTACCGATACTTGTCTCTGATTCACCCTTAACGGAGCTGAGCATTGATTGGTTATTTGGGAGGCGCCTCCTTGATTGGCTTATTTGGATTTGCATATGTTCTAATAGTCAATTCGTTTGACTGTCATATCATTTCTGAACTATTGGTGGCAGCATATAACCAAAAATGCAGTCTCCCCATCAACACTGCTGCAGTTTAAATATCTCACCGTAAAATGTTTATTTAATATACTATAATTTTATGTACTAATAAACGTATCTGGTCAACATATATATCCCATTGGTTATAATTTAACATGTATCTATAGAGACTAAACATGAATATATCTCTAGTAATATTTTAAAATGCATTTAAAATCACATTTTCTATGAGGGACTAGTGATATAAATCAATAAAATATATATGTTTATCTGACTTACCTTGTATATCAGTTCATCTGATATACTGGTACATATTTCATTTCCTAGTCACATCTTATATCATAGACATACATGAGCATTATAGTTATTTATTAATACGTCTCAACAGCGTTTAAGACATGGGCTCAAAATCTATGATGCATTTATATATTAACTTATAGTATCTTATTTGGAAACCTCATCTTCACATCAGATTCTTCCCTGTAATGTTCACTAGATCTCTGGAAAACCAAGAAAAATTTATTTATTTTGAAATAACAAACATTTATACATACCAATGCAGTTATTTATTTTTAATTCATTATATCCAACACAGCATGTAACATGTGATGTATCTCTTAGATCATTATCTATATTATTCAGACAGTCTGTGGTATACGTTAATTTATCTAAGAACTATGTAGATAATTTGTTATCAAAAGTACATAGGTTAAGACATGTTAAACTCTTAATTCTTAGGCTTTCAACTTCCCATATTACCCTTCCTAGGCATAGATAATCTCCCAGATTCATATGTTCATATTTTAATATGTGTCTGAATATATATATATATACATTTGAGTATCTTAAACTACATGAAAATTAGGCACAATTCCTTTATCTGAGATCTAGTTTCCCATGTCATACAGAGACTTAAAATGCCAGCTTGGGGGGGGGGGGCGTGTCTAAGCCGTCAACAGGAGCAGTCATGAAATTCAGCAGCTCTGCATAGGACTTCAGTGTTGAATCAAATATTTTTTGGAGAGCACTTAGCAAAATAATGAAATTGGCCGCATAATGTGAAAGGGAGTTTTGGGATCAACAGGTGTCTTTTTCTACTTTGTCTATCACATTGTAAGATTTGAATTGACTGTAATAGTTGGCGGCGGCCTACACAGGACCATCAATACCCCCCCGGTCAGATCTTAGGCCGGGTAAGAGTGGCTCTTGTCTGCTATATGTGCCACGCTTTACAGCTACAGCTTTATTTCTATAACTGAGACCACGAAACCTAAAGAAAATTGGAGATTTGATGTTTACTGTGTTCCAATATGGAGGCAGATATCCTGCTATTATTGAAGCAACTCTCTTGCAAGATGGCAGCACAGTTTACTTTTCTCTCAGAGAGCCTCAGAGAAGGAAAGAGTGACGGTGAGGAGGATCCTGTGTCACCCAATTCAACAGTGCCCCTATTACCGCAACAAGACCTGTTAGCAACAGCACCGGAGAGTGATAAAGTTAATCCCCGGAGCGGGATGGTTGAGTTAACCACAATGCTGGAGGTTGCCGGGGTTACACAGCCACGCGACACTTGTCCGGAATACACGTGGGTCTCTGCTTCTAGTTTTGACATCCCTGTGTTGTGCCAGTATGGCCAGCTTCCTCTGTCGATGCGGCCGGTCGATGGGGGAATGAGAGCAGACAAGGGACTTCAGTGTTTGGAGCTTGGGTCTTCAGCATATTCTGGTGGCTTACGCTATGTGACTCTAGATCTCCGGAGTCTCTGTGCAGAATCAGAAGTTACTGAGTGTCAGTTATGGTTACCGCAGGGTAAGCGTCAGCAGAGAGATCACTATGGAGCAGAAGTCCGGAGCTTACGGAGGAGCTTGGACTATATACCATCAAACATTTTTTATCAAAGGAAGACTCAGACTGTTACAGTTTGCCGGAGCTTATGGAGGTTCTTGAATGATTTAACTCCTAGATGTGGCATAGGATAATATGTTTTGAGCTTTAGATCAGCATTAGAGAAAGTTTGCTGGTCTATGTTAGATACTTATGTTATCTCATTGATAGATCTGACTTAGGCTCAGGTATAATAATTTTCTGTGTCACTTAAGTTTTAGTAGTTAATTCTAGGTATTATATTGACAATCTTGTTATTGTTCTAAAGTGGCTGGGGGAGACTTGCGAACGCATGGTTTATCCTTTGGCCCTAAGGTTTATTATGTGGGGAAAGGTGTGTGTCATTCAAATTTAATGTTTACTGTTTTTAGGCTATTTATAGTACTCATGTAAATGTTATTTAAATTAGGAAAAGTCTATCGTTGAGAGAGGCTGTTTAGAGCTACTAGTTAGTTAAAGAGAGGGGATGATTGACGAGTCCAGTGTTTATGATCCACTCTTGAAAAGTAAAATATATATCTATGCAGGGTGATAATTACAGTTGCACCTATACTGGGAATGACATAACCTTTTCCTACCCTTGCTGAGGATATTTTTTTTATTTTTTTTAGGTAGCTAAGGCGATATAAAACTAGGTTCCTACCTATCAATGCTTTCCCTCAGACCACTTAGAATGGTTTAAGTCTGTTAGTTGCCAGCTGACAGGCTCTAATTTATTATTTTACTTTGTCACGCAGTTTTTTTTTTTTTGTTTTTTTTTTGGCTTATGTATCCTGCTAGTCACCAATAATTAAACTGTATATTTGGCTTTAGATATGAGGGGTTTGCTTAAATTCCTATATATACTTAATGTTGTGATACTTGGTAGCATGGTGTTGGTTTTATATGTGTTTCAATGTTGTGAGCGTGGTACTGTTCTATAGTATATATATGCACTTACGTATTCATTGGGTTTAAAAAGTATAATATACCTTAGCATGCAAGAGATTGCTTATCATTTGTTTTAGTTATCTATAGATAGTAACTTATGTGTCATGGCCCAATAGGGACCTTTTATCATACTAGTCTATTTGCCTCCAGCTACCCAAGTCCTACTACTACAGGTCATGTGTATTACACATTATGTGTTTTGTACACTATTCATTATTAGCTCCAGAACACGACCTGATGTAAATATCCTAGAATATGCCGTTCCAACCCAGTCCTTATACTCCTTAACTCTCTAACATTCTAAGATGTTCTCAGATGTTCATAAACCCTGACCCAGCATGGATCATTGTATTTTTCCTTTAGACCCTTAGATCCCTAAATTGAAATTAACAGGACACGCCCCCCATTTGTCCAATATTATACAAGTAGGTCTAAGTTTCCTTAGTCCCTATTCACTCTCTTTGGTGAACATTTAGCGGTATTCATCCGCCCTTGATATTAATTGTGTTTCATATTTATTCCATTGAAGCTAATGTTACAATTAATATCGTATACAGTACTTGTTAGAGAAAAATGTACCTTCCGCCATAGATATCGCTTTATTATCAGTTGCTCTTAGCTCTCTGTTTATAAAGAAAATGAGGCACTTTGCCCTCCATTCACGTGTATCTAGTAGGAGCAACTTGTTATGACTCCCTATAATTTGTCAATCTTCAAATAATAAATACACCTATTTTATAATTAATATATCACTCTATAGGAAGTATAATTTTCTCGGGTTGTTTAAATTCTATCATTTTCTTATGTGTTTATATAGGAAACAAAAAGAAAAAAGAGGTAATGCTTGATTATATATATTTGATTTTGTACTTGCATACGTTTTCTATATTTTTTATGTTCTCTTGGTAAGATACATATATAATGCTTGATTTAAGATTTCTTTATTCTCTTATATGTAAAGGTTTCAGTATCCAATGGATAAACAATGTGTTGTATGCAAAAATTACCAGAGTGATGCAAAATGTACATTATGTTCATGGTCTTTCTTTTTCTTGTATTGCCTCAATAAAAATCTTTGATTAATAAAAAAAAAATGCCAGCTTGTCTGGGAGCTGCGTATGGGAGCTCGGCAGGGGACAATTTACACCTAGATGATATGAGCTATTTTCTCTGAGTATGTTTGTGTATTTCATTATCAGTTCAGACTGATCGACTGCTCCTTCCAGGGGGCCTGTAAGTTTATTACCCATCTTGGGCAGGAAACCCATATATGTTTATACACATCTGAGGGCTCCATAATGCTAATATTTACTTTGAAGTGGCCCATTGGTCTTATCAATACAAAGGTCTAAATCCTTTGTTCTCAACTTGTCTTAAGCAGTGAGGGGGCAAGGGCTATAGTAAGACCAATTCATATCAAATTAGATATTAGTCAAAATGAAATATTAGATTCTGTGATACATTTGTAGTTTATTCAATGTTATTTCACAGGTACCCTGACAGTGTCTAGGACACTGCCTGCTGCTAACCTGAATTACAAGTAGAATGGATATGCTGGTCTAATAATATACTGAGAAGCAATATATATAACTGGAACTTAAGCGATAGTACGCAAGTGTCAGAAATACTGTACTAATATTAGAGAAATGTTACATAAACATTCATATACGTAAGATGTCAGGTGTATATATAATGTTACCATGCGTGTTAACATAAGCGGTTTCGCTAGTGTGTACACCACTGCCCGCTGTGAGGAAATAGTAGAGTGAATATATTTGCTTCCTGTGTGGTAGTATAATATCATTTAATATATCACTATGAAACCTAGAGCGGTTACACAAGTGTCCTAGGCACTGCCCACTTTTAACCCAAGTCTATATATCATAAATATATCAGTAATATAATATACTGAATAGCAATATACTAAATAGCAATGAGTTAGAGACCGTAATAGTACCAATATACCATTGAATCTACTATCTATGTTTCGCTAAACAGCTTTATCAAATTATTAATATTAATAATAAGTCTTGTTCTTTTTTTTGTTCCTTTTTCTAATAACACTAGCAATTATTGTCCAATTTTGTTGACTATGAGTGGCTGAGTGCTATTATCTACACGCTTTTTGTAATATTATCCTTACATTACTAATTCCCTGTTCAATATTTAAATAGTGTCTGCAATGCGGGAGGGCGGCAGTTTAGGGGTTAATAACTTTATTATAGTGGCGACAATGTCTGGGAGTGGCGGAATAGGGGTTAATAAATGTTATTAGTGGCGGCGATGTCGGGAGCGGCAGATTAGAGGTTAATAAGTTTATCATAGTGTTTGCGATGCGGGAGGGCCTCGGTTTAGGGGTTAATAGGTAGTTTATGGGTGTTTAGTGTACTTTGTGACAGTTTAGTTATGAGTTTTATGTAACAGTTTTGTAGCGTAAAACTCATAACTATGTGGGACTGATGTTGCGTTACAGGCTAAAAGGCTTGCGGTACAGTTATACCGACAAGACTTGTAATGGCTGCGGTGCTGTTTTAACGCTGAAATTACCATTTTTTCAGCGTTAAAACACGAACGCACAACTTGTGATCTAGGTGTTAGGTAGCTGTTCTATTTATAATATTAGCAGTTCCTTCCTACGGCACAAAAATAAAGCCAGATGATTTAGTTATTATTAACAGCAGTATTTAAATGATACTAAGTTACCATGGAATACATTGGAAAATATTACAAATATAAAAGTTTTTTTTCTAAGAAATAAATTATAGGAAAAAGGGGAAAAATAATTAATGAAATAATATAGAAAATATTTTCTTTACTAAACATAATTAAATTATATACAATTGTATAAAAACTTACAAAGTATTTCATGTCTGTCGAATGTAAACTTACCTCTTGTTCTGGACCTTATGTGCAGAGTAGAGGGTTTTACAAGTAGCCAGTTAGAGCAGTCCAGATAGCCAAGCCAGGGGTCAATACCAGTAATCAGTCCGATCAGCAAACACAGCAGGTAAGGGTAAGGCAATAGAGCAGTCCATATAACCAAATCAGGGGTGAGGAATCCTGAGACAAATAGGGTATAAGGAAACACAGATTGGCAGGAAATACAGAAACTAAGTGCAACAATGATTAAAGTGAGTTGCTGGGTTTTATAGGAAATTACTCTTCCTTTGGGAGTAGTTCAGCAGGATGAGATTCAATGCAAAGTAAAGCACCTGTATCTTTAATGGCTTGCAATACCTGCTCTTCGCCGTTTAGGTTAGTGGAGCTAACGTTCCCTTTACATGATGTTGTGTTTTAGGCCTAAGCCTGGGGACTGAATTAGTGGAAACACAGGCAGAGAAACAGCAGATGACAGAGAGGGTGAGAGAAGAGGACCTTCAGAGTAGGATACTGGCTCACTGGGTAGACTGCAGAAAGATGAACAAGACATAGACCTCACACAGGGCACGGCAGGTTGAACCAATCTCTGTGCAGCACAGATTGGAACAGGTACAGTGACTATGACAGTGGGACAGAACAGTGTGTGGTGGTAGCCATACTACACTTTAAACAAACTTTAGCACCTGTTGTCTGTGTTCTTGTTTGTGTAGTACAAGTGGTAACAACCCCCTAAAATCAATGTGCCTTGTACCAAGTGTGGAGGACACCACTCTCTATCCTTAATAGTAGCAAATGACTGGTTCTCATCTATGAGACATGGTCATCTGGAGACCGGTCCTAAGGAAGCTTTCCTTGGCAATTTTCCAAATGGAGGCTTTCAGTACCGCTCCTACCAGATAATCATGATCCTCAGCATTCTGTGTCCGTTTGCACTCCCAGTAAGCCTTGCTCCCCTCTATCGGTACTGCTACCACCTGTGTGAAGTCACAAGTTTCCTTTCCAACACAATCTCGGGGGAAATATGAAACCACTCCAAGACTGCAAGCAGCTGGTACATGCTCAACTCATTACCCAGATGACTAAAGTTTTAAGTGAATGCAGTGAATGCACTCTTTATTATGTTGCTGTAATTGTATTGTTGATAGAATAAAAGTTATGTTTTAATCAAGCTGCTCTTCTGCTCCTCGCTGCATTATTTTATAGTTTCAGTGGTAGCCATACTAGCTAGCTTTTAGCTAAAATTATAATCGAGTAGGTGTGGAATTTTCTTCTAAAATTTGAGAGGAGAGACATCCATGCTTGTTTAGGATTATCTTTGTTATATTTTAATAGTATCTGTAGATTCCACCCAGGTAATGCAATGTCAAGCTTGTCCCATAGGATTTTACTTGTTAAAGCACTGTAAGATCTCTTACAAGATTATAGAAAGACGAATGTTGCTATACATCTCTAAAGTTTCTGCATGTCTGTATATTAAGAAGACAAGCCCTGTGCAATATAGCACTGCAAGAATATAGTTACATTTACACTTTGTATTTTATATTACTTTAGACTTCAGATTGGATCCTTCAAGTTTTATTATATTTATACTTTAAGCTTTCTATTTTGTATTTTAATGCATTTAGATTCTGTATAAGCAGTGATTTACACATTCTGATTATGCTTTGAAAGTTTCTGTTACTTACAAATTAGGATCATACTTTGAATATTATTGTGTACAGTATCTTATACATATTCCAAGTCACTTTATATTTGTTCTATTATAAAGTTAAACTAACAGTTTCCATAACTGGGAGGGACAGGGAAGTTCCCTGGACTTGAACAGAGGAGTTCTCGGGGTATGTCTGAAGCACTCTCATAATTCTCATGATAGCTCTAAACATTAAATACCAGCAGGTCTCTGATTTATCTTGCCAGCTGTAAGCAGGTAAAGTTTTGCTCAAAATTCACAATACACCTTTCAAACTGACAGAAAAGTAATGCATACTAAACTAGAGGCAAATGTAAGTTTGTAGTAAAAATATTTAGGTTTTATTTGTATTTTTTTTTCTCCAAATTCAGACTTTATATTAATGGCAGATGATCCACCATTCACTCCACTCTCCCCTATGAGATTCTGTATCCCATAGAGCCTCATTTCTTTCTATTGAGGGCATGTCTGATTTCTCTAGGACTTCAAGATTTCGTCATTTATCTTAGAGAATTCAGTAGGTTCAGCCCTTGTGATGTCAGCACTATTAGTTCTATCCCCACCAGGAAAATCTTTGATCATCGGGCCGATAGAAAGTTATGAAGCTCCCTGGGAAGCTGAAACTGTCAGTTTTATTTTAAATAAAACAAATAGAAACCGCAATTCAATTTGTAAAGGATACACATAAATATAAAAAGTATGATCTTAATTTGTTAAAGAAACTGTCATAATCAGAATTTGTAAAATCACAATCCTAAATACACCGCTGTTTACAAAATAAAATACAAAATAGAAAGTGCAAAGCTTAAATGTAATAAAACTTAAATGACATAATCTGAAATGTTAAGTAATATAAAATACATAGCACAAAGTGTAAATGTCTCCTTCATATACAGAAATGTCTGGAACACCCCTTAAAAAAAGTATAGCAATATCTGCCTTTTTAGAATCTCGTGAGGGATCTCACAGTGCTGGAGGATCATTTTAGAACATCTTATCTGTGCGGAGAGCCTTAGACCATCATGCTTGTAGTCACATACTGTGCATAATAACCAATATGGTGCCAAAAAAAGTAATAAAACAATAAAAATAATAACTTCATAACTTTGAACATAACTTAATAAATAAAAAATGATTAAAAAAACAAAACAAATCCCCTCCTCTCTGCCAACGGTACTCTCCAACCCGGACTTTCTCATAGGGATTTCCATAACACCGCGGAAGACAAATAACATACACAGTCTTCTACCATTTTATATCGTGCAAGGTGTATCTCCCAGCGCTTGGCATAAGTAATTTCCTATTGCTCCTAAAGTATAAGGGCCCCTAGCTTGCCCTAAAAGTTAGCGCCAAATAGTAGATTAAGCTGAAGGAGTGCCTAATGGGTAGTAAGACAAAGGAAATGATTACCGATTAGAACATATCTGTTTAAAACATATCTATTTAATAGCAAATAAATGTATACAAAAAGATGTCATGGATCCATGCTGTGCACAAAAAATTAAACAATATACATAAAAAAACAACACAGAAATCATAAAATGTAGTTAAAATACACAATTAAAAAAGACTTAAGTTGAACAGGAATTTGTCAGTCAATGATCAAAACGTGATCTGTTCAAACTGTTTGAATCTTAAATGAACATAACTTAATAAATAAAAAATGATTAAAAAACAAAACAAATCCCCTCCTCTCTGCCAACGGTACTCTCCAACCCGGACTTTCTCATAGGGATTTCCATAACACAGCGGAAGACAAATAACATACACAGTCTTCTACCATTTTATATCGTGCAAGGTGTATCTCCCAGCGCTTGGCATAAGTAATTTCCTATTGCTCCTAAAGAATAAGGGCCCCTAGCTTGCCCTAAAAGTTAGCGCCAAATAGTAGATTAAGCTGAAGGAGCGCCTAATGGGTAGTAAGACAAAGGAAATGATTACCGATTAGAACATATCTGTTTAAAACATATCTATTTAATAGCAAATAAATGTATACAAAAAGATGTCATGGATCCATGCTGTGCACAAAAAATTAAACAATATACATAAAAAAACAACACAGAAATCATAAAATGTAGTTAAAATACACAATTAAAAAAGACTTAAGTTGAACAGGAATTTGTCAGTCAATGATCAAAACGTGATCTGTTCAAACTGTTTGAATCTTAAATGGAAGATGCAAATCAAAATAATAGTACCATAGGATAAGTCATATGAGGTGATTCAGCAAAAGATGAAAACGTGATGGTGTCCTGTATTACACCTTGAGGGTGAAAAATAAAAATGTGAAAAAAATGTATACAAGAGATAAAAAGTGAAAAAATGTAAAAATATAAAAATATATAAAAACGTAGTAAATGGTATTTCAAAATACGTGTAAAAAGAAGTGATTAAACTGAAGAGAATGTAATCCAAATGTATACTAGAAGTATAAGTGGTGATCCTGAATGTAGTGAAAGTGTTTTAGTTGAATCCTCAGTGATATAAACTTTAAGTGGTGAAAAAAGTGTTTGGTGGAGATTCAGAGTTATCCAAGATGTCCCTTAATGCATAAATTCTGAATTCCTGTAAATAAAAAACAACAACAACATAGTGCAATACTGCTAAAAACAAGTGTGATTAATTAAAATGAAGTTCCCCATAAGTTGTCAACGCATTTCGGCCCTATATTGGGCCTTTATCAAGACTATAATATGGTATGATGTAAATGCTTCTTTTATATCTCTAAGTAACCAATCATCTCTCCTCTATATTGGTGCCAAAAACTGTAATTTTGCCGAAACCGGAAGTTACATACCGGAAACGGAAATCCAATACGTTTAGTATGTCCATTTTTTTATGTGTCAGTTTTTTTGTATCAGACTCTAATTATTTCTGTTTACTTACTCTTTTTCACAATTGGATACTTGTCTGCTTATCCATCTTACTAGGATTCTTTCAGAGATCACTTAATTGTAAGTGTCTGAAAATAGCCCTTGATGAAACATTGATAGACCGGAAATTACATATTTTCACGTCATTTCCTGTTTAGACTACCGGAAGTATTGGTTACTTCACTTCCAGTTTTGTCATTTCAGATGGATGCAGCACATGTTTCCGGTTAGATTCTGACAGTTCAATATAGTCAGTAATGCTCCGCAAAGTACTTAATGAATAATTAAGAATGTATTAGCAACATATGTATCTGATATATATATTAGAGTGAGCTGTTGCTTGTCTAGCTCATATGTGTGCGTTCAAATTAATAGTTGAATGTAAAAAACATGAAATTAGTTAAAAACGGATTAAAAAAAAAATCAAAAAGGAAAAAATAAGAACATATGAGGTTGAATCTACTGGACCAATAAAATCTGAGAATATGTGTTTAAAAAATGTTCTCTGGATAATACCATGGCCCCTACTTATCAAGCCTTCAACCACAAATACGCTGGAATTCCACAGCGTATTTGTGGTGAGCCTGATTCGCCTTATTTATCAAAGGCTACAGACCGGCAAAAGTAGAATTTTGTGACGTAACATAAGATCCGCCGGTCAAAGTCCGACACAGATCGATGCTTACGTCATTACAGAGGTTCCAAATGCAAATTCGGCACTATCTGATTGCTTTAGCTACTTATCAAATTTCTACCAGGTACACTCGGCACTATGTCGGCCCAGCGTACCTGGTTTTCAATCCGCCGCCCTGGAGGCGGCGGATGCCATAGGAATCAATGGGAGTCTGAAAGCAGTGAAAGCTCATGTTCGCTGCTGCCCGATATCCCATTGATTCCTATGGGAGAATAAAGTTATGTTTACACCTAACACCCTAACATGTACCCCGAGTCTAAACACCCCTAATCTGCCGCCCGACACCACCGCCACCTACATTATACTTATTAACCCCTAATCGGTTGCCCCTACACCGCCGCCACCTACGTTATACTTATTAACCCCTAATCTGCCCCCCCTACACCGCCACCACCTACATTATACTTATTAACCCCTAATCTGCCCCTCCTACACTGCCGCCACCTACATTATGTTATTAACCCTTAATCTGTCATCCCCAACGTCGCTGCCACTATATTAAATTTATTAACTCCTAAACCTAAGTCTAACCCTAACACCCCCTAACTTAAATCTAATTTAAATAAATATAAATAAAATTCCTATCATTAACTACATTATTCCTATTTAAAACTAAATACTTACCTATAAAATAAACCCTAAGATAGCTACAATATAACTAATAGTTACATTGTAGCTAGCTTAGGGTTTATTTTTATTTCTTCTGTTAAGTGTGATCAGTCCACGGGTCATCATTACTTCTGGGATATTACTCCTCCCCAACAGGAAGTGCAAGAGGATTCACCCAGCAGAGCTGCATATAGCTCCTCCCCCCTACGTCACTCCCAGTCATTCTCTTGCACCCAACGACTAGATAGGATGTGTGAGAGGACTATGGTGATTTTATTTAGTTTTATTTCTTCAATCAAAAGTTTGTTATTTTTTAATAGCACCGGAGTGTGTTATTCCTTCTCTGGTAGAATTTGAAGAAGAATCTACCAGAGTTTTTTTACTATGATTTTAGCCGGAGTAGTTAAGATCATATTGCTGTTTCTCGGCCATCTGAGGAGAGGTAAACTTCAGATCAGGGGACAGCGGGCAGTTTAATCTGCAAAGAGGTATGTAGCAGTTTTTATTTTCTGACAATGGAATTGATGAGAAAATCCTGCCATACCGACATAATATCATGTATGTATTTTTTACATTTGAGTATTCTGGGGAATGGTACTTCACTAGAATTACACTGTGTATATAATCTCTAGCCTATTTGGTTTTTTACTAATTTATGTTAAACGTTTTTGCTGGAATGTAAAATCGTTTTCATTTTCTGAGGTACTGGGTGAATAAAATGTTTGGGCACTATTTTCCACCTGGCAGTTGCTTTATCTAATTATGACAGTTTACTGATCTCTCTCACTGTTGTGTGTGAGGGGGAGGGACCTTTTTTTGGCGCTTTTGCTACGCATCAAAATTTCATTCAGAAGCTCATTGTTTTTTCCTGCATGTTCCGGTTTATCTCTACAGAACTCAGGGGTCTTCAAAGCTTGTTTGAGGGAAGTAATCTAACAGAGCTGTGAGATTGTAGTTGACTGTGATAAAGAAACGTTTATTCTTTAACTTTTTTATGCCATCAGGGTTAGTTATTCTTTGCTAATGGGAACAAGCCTTTGCTAAAATTGTGTTTTGTTTTGCAAAGTTTATTGATTTCAACTGTTATATATCTTCTGTGCTTCTTAGGCACAGTACGCTTTTTCATTGTATTTTATTTGAATAATATTTCCAAGTTGCAAGTTTAGTTGCTAGTGTGTTAAACATGTCTGATTCAGAGGATGAGACCTGTGCTATTTGTAATAACGCCAAAGTGGAGCCCAATAGAAATTTATGTACTAACTGTATTGATGCTACTTTAAATAAAAGTCAATCTGTACAAATTGAACAAATTTCACCAAACAACGAGGGGAGAGTTATGCCGACTAACTCGCCTCACGTGACAGTACCTGCATCTCCCGCCCGGGAGGTGCGCGATATGGTGGCACCCAGTACATCTGGGCAGCCATTACAAATAACATTACAAGATATGGCTACTGTTATGACGGAAGTTTTGGCTAAATTACCAGAACTAAGAGGCAAGCGTGATCACTCTGGGGTGAGAACAGAGTGCGCTGATAATGCTAGGGCCATGTCAGATACTGCGTCACAACTTGCAGAGCATGAGGACGGAGAGCTTCATTCTGCGGCTGACGGTTCTGATCCAAACAGATTGGATTTAGATATTTCAAATTTTACATTTAAGCTGGAAAACCTCCGTGTATTACTAGGGGAGGTGTTAGCGGCTCTGAATGATTGTAACACAGTTGCAATACCAGAGAAAATGTGTAGGTTGGATAAATATTTTGCTGTACCAACAAGTACTGACGTTTTTCCTATACCTAAGAGACTAACTGAAATTATTACTAAGGAGTGGGATAGACCCGGTGTGCCGTTCTCACCCCCTCCGATATTTAGAAAGATGTTTCCAATAGACACCGCCACACGGGACTTATGGCAAACGGTCCCTAAGGTGGAGGGAGCAGTTTCTACTTTAGCTAAGCGTACCACTATCCCGGTAGAGGATAGCTGTGCCTTTTCAGATCCAATGGATAAAAAGTTAGAGGGTTACCTTAAGAAAATGTTTGTTCAACAAGGTTTTATATTGCAACCCCTTGCATGCATTGCGCCGGTCTCGGCTGCAGCGGCATTCTGGATTGAGTCTCTGGAAGAGAACCTTAGTTCAGCTACGCTGGACGACATTTCGGACAGGCTTAGAATACTTAAGCTAGCTAATTCATTCATTTCGGAAGCCGTAGTACATTTAACTAAACTTACGGCTAAGAATTCCGGATTCGCCATTCAGGCGCGCAGGGCACTGTGGCTAAAATCCTGGTCAGCTGATGTAACTTCTAAGTCCAAATTACTTAATATACCTTTCAAAGGGCAGACCTTATTTGGGCCCGGTTTGAAAGAAATTATCGCTGACATTACAGGAGGTAAGGGCCACGCCCTGCCTCAAGACAAAGCCAGACCTAAGGCTAGACAGTCTAATTTTCGTTCCTTTCGGAATTTCAAAGCAGGAGCAGCATCAACTTCCACTGCTCCAAAACAAGAAGGATCTGGTGCTCGCTTCAGACAAGGCTGGAGACCTAACCAGTCCTGGAACAAGGGCAAGCAGGCCAGGAAACCTGCTGCTGCCACTAAAACAGCATGAATTGAGGGCCCCCGATCCGGGATCGGATCTAGTGGGGGGCAGACTTTCTCTCTTCGCCCAGGCTTGGGCAAGAGATGTCCAGGATCCCTGGGCGCTAGAGATAATATCTCAGGGATACCTTCTGGACTTCAAATACTCTCCTCCAAGAGAGAGATTTCATCTGTCAAGGTTGTCAACAAACCAAACAAAGAAAGAAGCGTTTCTACGCTGCGTACAAGAGCTGTTGTTAATGGGAGTAATCCATCCAGTTCCACGATCGGAACAGGGACAAGGGTTTTACTCAAATCTGTTTGTGGTTCCCAAAAAAGAGGGAACTTTCAGACCAATCCTGGATTTAAAGATCCTAAACAAATTCCTAAGAGTTCCATCGTTCAAAATGGAGACTATTCGGACAATTTTACCCATGATCCAAGAAGGTCAATACATGACCACAGTGGATTTAAAGGATGCTTACCTTCACATACCGATCCACAAAGATCATTACCGGTATCTAAGGTTTGCCTTTCTAGACAGGCATTACCAGTTTGTAGCTCTTCCATTCGGATTGGCTACAGCTCCAAGAATCTTCACAAAGGTTCTAGGTGCTCTTCTGGCGGTACTAAGACCGCGGGGAATTTCGGTAGCTCCGTACCTAGACGACATTCTGATACAAGCTTCAAGCTTTCAAACTGCCAAGTCTCATACAGAGTTAGTACTGGCTTTTCTAAGGTCACATGGATGGAAGGTGAACGAAAAGAAAAGTTCACTCGTTCCATTCACAAGAGTTCCCTTCCTGGGGACTCTTATAGATTCTGTAGAAATGAAGATTTACCTGACAGAGGACAGGTTAACAAGACTTCAAAGTGCTTGCCGCACCCTTCATTCCATTCAACACCCGTCAGTGGCTCAATGCATGGAGGTAATCGGCTTAATGGTAGCGGCAATGGACATAGTACCATTTGTTCGCTTACACCTCAGACCACTGCAACTATGCATGCTAAGTCAGTGGAATGGGGATTACTCAGACTTGTCCCCTTCTCTGAATCTGGATCAAGAGACCAGAAATTCTCTTCTATGGTGGCTTTCTCGGCCACATCTGTCCAGGGGGATGCCATTCAGCAGACCAGACTGGACAATTGTAACAACAGACGCCAGCCTTCTAGGTTGGGGCGCCGTCTGGAATTCTCTGAAGGCTCAGGGACAATGGAGTCAGGAGGAGAGTCTCCTGCCAATAAACATTCTGGAATTGAGAGCAGTTCTCAATGCCCTCCTGGCTTGGCCCCAGTTGACAACTCAGAGGTTCATCAGGTTTCAGTCGGACAACATCACGACTGTAGCTTACATCAACCATCAGGGAGGGACAAGAAGCTCCCTAGCAATGATGGAAGTATCAAAGATAATTCGCTGGGCAGAGTCTCACTCTTGCCACCTGTCAGCAATCCACATCCCGGGAGTGGAGAACTGGGAGGCGGATTTCTTAAGTCGTCAGACTTTTCATCCGGGGGAGTGGGAACTTCATCCGGAGGTCTTTGCCCAAATACTGCGACGTTGGGGCAAACCAGAGATAGATCTCATGGCGTCTCGACAGAACGCCAAGCTTCCTCGTTACGGGTCCAGATCCAGGGATCCAGGAGCAGTCCTAATAGATGCCCTTAAAGCACCTTGGGACTTCAGGATGGCTTATGTGTTTCCACCCTTCCCGATGCTTCCTCGATTGATTGCCAGAATCAAACAGGAGAGAGCATCAGTGATTCTAATAGCGCCTGCGTGGCCACGCAGGACTTGGTATGCAGACCTGGTGGACATGTCATCCTGTCCACCTTGGTCTCTACCTCTGAAACAGGACCTCCTGATACAGGGCCCTTTCAAACATCAAAATCTAACTTCTCTGAAGCTGACTGCTTGGAAATTGAACGTTTGATTTTATCAAGACGTGGGTTTTCTGAGTCAGTTATTGACACCTTAATACAGGCTAGGAAGCCTGTTACCAGAAAGATTTACCATAAGATATGGCGTAAATACCTATATTGGTGTGAATCCAAAGGTTACTCTTGGAGTAAGGTTAGGATTCCTAGGATATTGTCTTTTCTACAAGAAGGTTTAGAAAAGGGTTTATCTGCTAGTTCATTAAAGGGACAGATCTCAGCTCTGTCCATTCTGTTACACAAACGTCTGTCAGAAGTGCCAGACGTTCAGGCTTTTTGTCAGGCTTTGGCCAGGATTAAGCCTGTGTTTAAAACTGTTGCTCCGCCATGGAGTTTAAACCTTGTTCTTAACGTTTTACAGGGTGTTCCGTTTGAACCCCTCCATTCCATTGATATAAAGTTGTTATCTTGGAAAGTTCTATTTTTAATGGCTATTTCCTCGGCTCGAAGAGTCTCTGAGTTATCAGCCTTACATTGTGATTCTCCTTATTTGATTTTTCATTCGGATAAGGTAGTTCTGCGCACTAAACCTGGGTTCTTACCTAAGGTAGTCACTAACAGGAATATCAATCAAGAGATTGTTGTTCCTTCTTTGTGTCCAAATTCTTCTTCGAAGAAGGAACGTCTTCTGCACAATCTGGATGTAGTTCGTGCCCTAAAGTTTTACTTACAGGCAACTAAGGAATTTCGACAAACGTCTTCCCTGTTTGTCGTTTACTCTGGTCAGAGGAGAGGTCAAAAGGCTTCTGCTACCTCTCTTTCTTTTTGGCTTCGTAGCATAATTCGTTTAGCCTATGAGACTGCTGGACAGCAGCCTCCTGAAAGAATTACAGCTCATTCTACTAGAGCTGTGGCTTCCACTTGGGCCTTTAAGAATGAGGCCTCTGTTGAACAGATTTGCAAGGCTGCAACTTGGTCTTCGCTTCATACTTTTTCCAAATTTTACAAATTTGACACTTTTGCTTCCTCGGAGGCTATTTTTGGGAGAAAGGTTCTTCAGGCAGTGGTTCCTTCTGTATAAAGAGCCTGCCTATCCCTCCCGTCATCCGTGTACTTTTGCTTTGGTATTGGTATCCCAGAAGTAATGATGACCCGTGGACTGATCACACTTAACAGAAGAAAACATAATTTATGCTTACCTGATAAATTCCTTTCTTCTGTAGTGTGATCAGTCCACGGCCCGCCCTGTTTTTTAAGGCAGGTAAATATTTTTTAAATTATACTCCAGTCACCACTACACCCTTGGTTTCTCCTTTCTCGTTGGTCCTTGGTCGAATGACTGGGAGTGACGTAGGGGGGAGGAGCTATATGCAGCTCTGCTGGGTGAATCCTCTTGCACTTCCTGTTGGGGAGGAGTAATATCCCAGAAGTAATGATGACCCGTGGACTGATCACACTACAGAAGAAAGGAATTTATCAGGTAAGCATAAATTATGTTTTTACAGGCAAGTTAGTATTTATTTTAACTAGGTAGAATAGTTATTAAATAGTTATTAACTATTTAATAACTACCTAGCTAAAATAAATACAAACGTACCTGTAAAATAAAACCCAACCTAAGTTACAATAACACCGAACTCTATAATTAAATAAATTAACTAAATTAAATACAATTAACTAAATTAAATACAATAACCTAAATTAAATTAAATTAGCTAAAGTACAAAAACCCCCCGCTAAATTACACAAAATAAAAAACAAATTACAGAAATTTAAACTAATTACACCTAATCTAATAGCCCTATCAAAATAAAAAAAGCCCCCCCAAAATAAAAAAACCCTAGCCTAAACTAAACTACCAATAGCCCTTAAAAGGGCCTTTTGCGGGGCATTGCCCCAAAGTAATCAGCTCTTTTACCTGAAAAAAAAATACAAACAACCCCCCCAACAGTAAAACCCACCACCCACACAACCAACCCCCCAAAAAAAACTAACTAAAAAAACCTAAGTTCCCCATTGCCCTGAAAAGGGCATTTGGATGGGCATTGCCCTTAAAAGGGCAGTTAGCTCTTTTGCAGCCCAAAGCCCTAACATAAAAATAAAACCCACCCAATGCACCCTTAAAAAAACCTAACACTAACCCCTTGAAGATCACCTTACCGGGAGACGTCTTCATCCAAGCCGGGCCGAAGTCCTCAACGAAGCCGGGAGAAGTCTTCATCCAAGCCGGGCAGAAGTGGTCCTCCAGACGGCAGAAGTCTTCATCCAGACGGCATCTTCTATCTTCATCCATCTGGCGCGGAGCGGGTCCATCTTCAAGACATCCGATGCGAAGCATCCTCTTCGGTTTTAAGTTAGGGGGTGTTAGGGTTAGATTTAGGTTTAGGGGTTAATAAATTGAATATAGTGGTGGCGACGTTGGGGACGGCAGATTAGGGGTTAATAACATAAGTAGATGGCGGCGGTGTAGGGGGGGCAGATTAGGGGTTAATAAGTATAATGTAGGTGGCAGCAGTGTAGGGGGCAGATTAGGGGTTAATAAGTATAATGTAGGTGGCGGCGGTGTAGGGGCATCAGATTAGGGGTTAATAAGTATAATGTAGGTGGCGGTGTAGGGGCAGCAGATTAGGGGTTAATAAGTATAATGTAGGTGGCGGTGGGCTCTGGGAGCGGCGGTTTAGGGGTTAATAACTTTATTTAGTTGCAGCAGGGTCTGGGAGTGGTGGTATAGGGGTAAAACAGTTTAGTAAAGTGTGGGTGTTTAGTGACAGGGTACCAATAAAGCTGGGAAAAAGCTGAATAGCAGCAAGATCGATGACTGTTAGTTAACAATAGTCCACTGCTCATCACCCCGTACTTGGTGCGTGGCTTTTTGACAGCTTTTTTGGTAACTTTGGAGAACGTATTCAGGTCCGCGGCAGCGATGTTAGGCGATCTTAGGCAAGCGTATTGGTGCCGGCGAATGCAAGTAAGTTGACAGGTTGATAAATAGGGGCCCATGTCTCTGAGATTGTGTATTTCTATTATAACTCTTAAATTGTATATATCTGCTGACATCTCTCTGTCAGATTCTAGGCTTCTGATGTGTATTGAAGTATGATATGAGTAGTGTGGATGAAAAATTGTATATTCAATATATTAAATATGTGTAACAAATTTTTACCCATAGATACGGATCATAAATGTTAGTCTGGTATACCTCACAGAGAAGAGTTGGAATGTAGATTGGATATGTTAGACTACCTATTGAGTCAAAGCTTCCTACATACAGGACTAGATAGGGACGGGATGATGTCTAAAGTGCCTATCACAACAGATTAGTATATCTAATTCTAAAAAGGTTGGAAATGGAATATTGCACATATTTGGGAGTGGAGGAGTTGTAATCTTTACTGGTGTAATAGACATTGACACTGGCTTTAGATGTTAGACAGTGAGAAATTCCATAACGTGGTCCACTTGAATGGATAGTAAGTGGGCTGCTGTTTGTCGTGTAATCTTGCACCTAACTGTGTACGGCTAGTATGAAAATACATGCATATACCTGACTAGGTGTATATGGGCACTGAAGCCTAAAAAATACCCTTGATGTTATGAGTTCCCCTTATTATTATGTTCTCTTGTCCAAATAGACAGTCAAGTTCAAAAATCCATTTGGATTCTGTAGTTAGCAGTCTTTTATCATAGTCTCTGCCCCTCCAGTTTGGTATCACCAATTGGATACCGAAATAGCTTAGATCTTTTTGGTTTCCCTGGTGATGTTTGGTAAAATGTCTGTATAGTGGGGTTTTAATGTTCTTATGTTTGATCTGGAGTAAATGTTTGCGGCTCCTATCTTTAAGGCATCTAGACGTCTGTCCTACATACTGTAGGCCACAGCTGCATTGTACTAGATATATTACTCCTTTGCTGCTACACCTTATTAGATCTCTAATCTCATATTTGGTCTTAGAATTATGGGAGGTAAAGCTTTTAGTTTTTATCCCCCTTTCACAAGCTTTACAGTTAGGACATGGGAAGAATCCTCTTATATCCCTTCCAAAAACATATTTGACTCTTGATGTCTTTTTTTTGAGGGATACTTGGGGACAGTATGTTTTTCAAACTATCTGTCTTATGATATATGAATCTAGGTTTTGGTGTTAATTTTTCACCTATGATTTCATCATTTCTGAACAGTGGCCAGTGCTTCTCAATGATTTTTTCTATGATGCATCTGTTCTCACTGTATTCCGTTATAAATGGGACAACAAGTGTGTCTCCTTCGTATATATTTCTGCTTGTCTTACACTTATATTTTAGGAGATCTTCCCAATTTCTTTCCCTTACTTCTTCGATGTCAATGTTAAGTCTGTCCTCCTCATATCCTCTTTCTAAAAATTTGTCTTTTAGAACTAGGGCTTGTTCCTCCCACTTATTGGGGTCTGAACAATTCTTCTTAAACCTAAGGAGTTGTCCTTTGGGTATATTTAGTTTCCAATTCTTGTGATGACAGCTATCCCTATGGATGTAGTTACTGCAGTCCACTTCTTTGAAAAATGTGGAAGTTTCCAATCGCCCGTTTCTAATTTCAATTTTGAGGTCTAAAAATGTAATATCTGTAGTACTATATTCATAAGTGAATTTTAGATTTTGAGTATTATTGTTCATCACTTGTATAGTGTATTCAAGATCCTCTATAGAGCCTTTCCATATTAACAGGATATCATCTATGTATCTGTGGTAGAGTACCAGGTCCGCGCCAGCTGGGCAGGATTCCCAAAATATGAGTTCCCATCTGCCCATGTATAAATTCGCATAGCTAGGCGCGAACCTGGTCCCCATGGCTGTACTACATAATTGTCTGTAAAATTTTCCATTGTTGTTGAAGTAATTGTGGGTTAAAATGTAGCGTATGCCATTTAAAATAAAATCCTTATGTGGTTTTGGCACAGTTGGATTCTTATTTAAAAAGAATTCCACGGCCTCTAGCCCTCCCTCATGTGGTATGCTAGTATAAAGGGAGGTTACGTCACATTTAGCAAGTATGTAATTCTCTGCCCATTCTATGTTTTTCTAGAATGTTGAGAACCTGGGTGGAATCCCTTAAGTACGATGGTAGTTTTGTTAGATATTTCTGGAGATTCTTATCAACATATTCTGACAGATTACTTGACAGAGAGCCGATTCCAGAAATGATCGGTCTCCCTGGTGGGTTGGTCAAGGATTTGTGGATCTTGGGGAGATAGTAGAACACTGGGGTGATGGGGTATTTAACCCCTATATACTTAAATTCTTTATCATTTAGTATACCTTCTGTCCTTGCTTCACCCAAGATTTAATCCAACTCTCTTTAAAAGCCCACCACTGGATTATGTTTAAGTATCTCATAGGTTTCTTTATCAGATAGAATTCTATCACATTCTTTATCATAATCATCTTTGCTGAAAACTACAATCCCACCGCCCTTGTCCGCTGGTTTTATGACAAGGCTGTGGTTTCTCTCTAAGGTGCTGATGGTTTGCAGTTGTGTTTTAGAAAGGTTATGTTTGTATCTTTTTAACCTATTCTGATTAATATCCTTAATCTCACTACATACCATTGTTTCAAATGTTTCAATAGCATTGCCTTTGCTGGCAAAAATGCGGAAAAAATGTTGATCTGGGTCTCAGATCAGAATGTTGATAGATGTCAGTGTTCTGGCAAGTTTTGCCAAAAGGTTGTGAACTTGATTCTAACGGTGTTTTCATGAAGTGTCTTTTTAATGTTAGTTTTCTAACAAATTCTTTTGTATTAATAAATGTATTAAATTTATTAAGGCTTTTTGATGGAGCGAAAGATAGTCCATAGCTTAAAATGGAGTTCTATTGAGCTCAAATTGTATATTCATTTTATTGGGGATTGTTTCTCAGGTATATGTGTAGTCCTATCTTTGTTTATTCTCCTCCCCCCTCTTTTTCCTCTATGGGTTTTCTTTTTTCGGTTGGGGTCTGGAATTCCTCTGCACTTGGGTTTTTTCTTTTTATTGATGCCCTTTCTAATTCCTTGGTGGTCATGTGGTGTGCCCCTAAAAAAGAGTGCCTAGATGTGGAAGCTTGTGTGTTTTCATTGCTCCCTTCATTTATAGTTCTATTGCTCAAGTGTTGGTTCCCCTGTCTTTGATCGGATGTGAAAATATCCCTCTGAGGGCTGCCTATGGTCAGATAAGAGCTTTCCACACTCAGAGCTACCGGCAAAGTCTGGATGTCCCCCCGCTCACTTCATCAGGGCTCGTGGGGTTGCTGCGTCACAGTGCCCTACTTCTGGTCCTACAGACATTGAATCTGAGATGACTGATCTATCTAACACAATAGTGCCAACGACTGCTTCCAAAAAGAATCCTGATACATACCGGGTCTGTGGGGGCCAAGATGATCTAGCAACCTCCATTTTTGAGCATAACAGGTCTGATCTGCCGGTCCTGAGGAAATTTCTCTTTACTCTGCAGCGTGAGGACAATGGTGCCCAGAGAGAGCCTAACCATGAAGCGGGTCGTAGTGCTACGACAAGTCTGACCTCCCAACTGAATATTATCTTTCCCTACATAAGGTTGGGTATTGGATAAAATCAACAATGGACACGGAGTTCATACCTTCCAGATTGGGACAAGATGGACGCTAGTAACTATTTCTAGCCTATTCTAGGCTAAGAGCCCTGTTTTGCTTTACTTATGGTTCCTTGTTATAATGTTGTTACACGCTGCTTTATATTTTCCTTAAAAGTTCCTAGATACAATTTCACTGTATAACACTAAGTTATGGATAGTGTGGTTTTGTGCTCACCTTGTTTTCTGTTTTGTTATATGTTTTTTAGAGGCAGATTGTAGATTTATGTACTTCTTCCTACCCACCACTAAAGTCTAGATATGCAGGTACAAATGTATTAATTTTGCTTGGTTCATATTTACCACATATCCCTAAACTATTATAGCAATTCTGCTAGTGCTAAGGGGGAATATTTATTTATTTATTTTTTTATTTATATTCTGCTAGCTATCCCTACCCTTAGATGAGTAGGATTTATGCCCTAGAGATTGCCCAATGTGGGTTCACGAGATTCAGTATTACTGTATTTTGAGTGTAATAACTTGTCATCTCCCCGCAATGCCAGCGGCCGAGGTAGTGTGGCATGCTGAGGAAGTTATATAATTTGATTCAGTAGTTAACCAGCTTCAAATCAATATTGATTAGGTCCCTCTGAGGTTTTAAATTCAGGGCACAAGATATATTGCTAGCAGCTAATGTTGCAGATTTAATATAATATGTTCCTACACAACAGGAAACATAAATAGCAATCATAGCTCCTTTATCCTTGTAGAAAACCATGAAATTTAACCATGTTTAAGCATCTTTTTCTTTTTTTCTTGTCTCCCACTTCCATACTTTTGACAGCTTTAGCACTTTTATTCTACCAGCTTTGGATAGTCTGTATAAATATGTGTAACTAGTATAAATCTGGAATGTGTACGATATAGTGTTAATGAGATCTTCTTGTCGCATCATCTTCAGATCACTGAGCATATAGCGTGCTGTTGCTATTATAGAACTTGCTTAGTATAGACCTACATGTCAGGAAGTGTGACTGGCGTCCAAATGTCCTTAATCCCTATAGAATTTCCTATAACCTAACCACGTTTAAGTACTCTTTTCAGTTCTACCTTCACAATATGGATAGCTTTTGCATTTGCAATATACCAGCTCTGAATGGCCCTCATAAACACACATTTTTGGGGTAAATTTACCATGATAAAGAAACCTGGGCCTAGATTTGGAGTTCGGCGGTAGCCGTCAAAACCAGCGTTAGAGGCTCCTAACGCTGGTTTTGGCCGCCCGCTGGTATTTGGAGTCAGTGATTAAAGGGTCTAACGCTCACTTTTCAGCCGCGACTTTTCAATACCGCAGATCCCCCTACGCCATTTGCGTATCCTATCTTTTCAATGGGATCTTTCTAACGCCGGTATTTAGAGTCGTTTCTGAAGTGAGCGTTAGAGCTCTAACGACAAAATTCCAGCCGCCTGAAAATAGCAGGAGTTAAGAGCTTTCTGGCTAACGCCGGTTCATAAAGCTCTTAACTACTGTACCCTAAAGTACACTAACACCCATAAACTACCTATGTACCCCTAAACCGAGCTCCCCCCACATCGCCGCCACTCGATTAAAATTTTTAACCCCTAATCTGCCGACCGCCACCTACGCTATACTTATGTACCCCTAATCTGCTGCCCCTAACCCCGCCGACCCCTGTATTACATTTATTAACCCCTAACCTGCCCCCCACAACGTCGCCGCCAGCTACTTACAATAATTAACCCCTAATCTTCCGACCGCAAAGCGCCGCCACCTACGTTATCCCTATGTACCACTAATCTGCTACCCCTAACACCGCCGACCCCTATATTATATTTATTAACCCCTAATCTGCCCCCCTCAACGTCGCCGACACCTGCCTACACTTATTAACCCCTAATCTGACGACCGGAGCTCACCGCTATTCTAATAAATGTATTAACCCCTAAAGCTAAGTCTAACCCTAACACTAACACCCCCCTAACTTAAATATAATTTACATCTAACGAAATTAATTAACTCTTATTAAATAAATGATTCCTATTTAAAGCTAAATACTTACCTGTAAAATAAATCCTAATATAGCTACAATATAAATTATAATTATATTATAGCTATTTTAGGATTAATATTTATTTTACAGGCAACTTTTTAATTATTTTAACCAGGTACAATAGCTATTAAATAGTTAAGAACTATTTAATAGTTACCTAGTTACAATAATAACAAATTTACCTGTAAAATAAATCCTAACCTAAGATATAATTAAACCTAACACTACCCTATCAATAAATTAATTAAATAAACTACCTACAATTACCTACAAATAACCTAACACTACACTATCAATAAATTAATTAAACACAATTCCTACAAATAAATACAATTAAATAAACTAGCTAAAGTACAAAAAATAAAAAAGAACTAAGTTACAAAAAATAATAAAATATTTACAAACATAAGAAAAATATTACAACAATTTTAAACTAATTACACCTACTCTAAGCCCCCTAATAAAATAACAAAGCCCCCCAAAATAAAAAATTCCCTACCCTATTCTAAATTAAAAAAGTTACAAGCTCTTTTACCTTACCAGCCCTGAACAGGGCCCTTTGCGGGGCATGCCCCAAGGATTTCAGCTCTTTTGCCTGTAAAAAAAAACATACCATACCCCCCCCCCAACATTACAACCCACCACCCACATACCCCTAATCTAACCCAAACCCCCCTTAAATAAACCTAACACTAAGCCCCTGAAGATCTTCCTACCTTGTCTTCACCATACCAGGTTCACCGATCCGTCCTGGCTCCAACATCTTCATCCAACCCAAGCGGGGGTTGGCGATCTATCATCCGGTGCTGAAGAGGTCCAGAAGAGGCTCCAAAGTCTTCCTCCTATCCGGCAAGAAGAGGACATCCGGACCGGCAAACATCTTCTCCAAGCGGCATCTTCAATCTTCTTCCATCCGGTGCGGAGCGGGTCCATCTTGAAGCAGGCGACGCGGATCCATCCTCTTCTTCCGTTGTCTCCCGACGAATGACGGTTCCTTTAAGGGACGTCATCCAAGATGGCGTCCCTCGAATTCCGATTGGCTGATAGGATTCTATCAGCCAATCGGAATTAAGGTAGGAATTTTCTGATTGGCTGATGGAATCAGCCAATCAGAATCAAGTTCAATCCGATTGGCTGATCCAATCAGCCAATCAGATTGAGCTCGCATTCTATTGGCTGATCGGAACAGCCAATAGAATGCGAGCTCAATCTGATTGGCTGATTGGATCAGCCAATCGGATTGAACTTGATTCTGATTGGCTGATTCCATCAGCCAATCAGAAAATTCCTACCTTAATTCCGATTGGCTGATAGAATCCTATCAGCCAATCGGAATTCGAGGGACGCCATCTTGGATGACGTCCCTTAAAGGAACCATCATTCGTCGGGAGACAACGGAAGAAGAGGATGGATCCGCGTCGCCTGCTTCAAGATGGACCCGCTCCGCACCGGATGGAAGAAGATTGAAGATGCCGCTTGGAGAAGATGTTTGCCGGTCCGGATGTCCTCTTCTTGCCGGATAGGAGGAAGACTTTGGAGCCTCTTCTGGACCTCTTCAGCACCGGATGATGGATCGCCAACCCCCGCTTGGGTTGGATGAAGATGTTGGAGCCAGGACGGATCGGTGAACCTGGTATGGTGAAGACAAGGTAGGAAGATCTTCAGGGGCTTAGTGTTAGGTTTATTTAAGGGGGGTTTGGGTTAGATTAGGGGTATGTGGGTGGTGGGTTGTAATGTTGGGGGGGGGTATGGTATGTTTTTTTTTACAGGCAAAAGAGCTGAAATCCTTGGGGCATGCCCCGCAAAGGGCCCTGTTCAGGGCTGGTAAGGTAAAAGAGCTTGTAACTTTTTTAATTTAGAATAGGGTAGGGAATTTTTTATTTTGGGGGGCTTTGTTATTTTATTAGGGGGCTTAGAGTAGGTGTAATTAGTTTAAAATTGTTGTAATATTTTTCTTATGTTTGTAAATATTTTATTATTTTTTGTAACTTAGTTCTTTTTTATTTTTTGTACTTTAGCTAGTTTATTTAATTGTATTTATTTGTAGGAATTGTGTTTAATTAATTTATTGATAGTGTAGTGTTAGGTTAATTGTAGGTAATTGTAGGTAGTTTATTTAATTAATGTATTGATAGGGTAGTGTTAGGTTTAATTATATCTTAGGTTAGGATTTATTTTACAGGTAAATTTGTTATTATTTTAACTAGGTAACTATTAAATAGTTCTTAACTATTTAATAGCTATTGTACCTGGTTAAAATAATTAAAAAGTTGCCTGTAAAATAAATATTAATCCTAAAATAGCTATAATATAATTATAATTTATATTGTAGCTATATTAGAATTTATTTTACAGGTAAGTATTTAGCTTTAAATAGGAATAAGTTATTTAATAAGAGTTAATTTATTTCGTTAGATGTAAATTATATTTAACTTAGGGGGGTGTTAGTATTAGGGTTAGACTTAGCTTTAGGGGTTAATACATTTATTATAGTAGCGGTGAGGTCCGCTCGGCAGATTAGGGGTTAATAATTGAAGGTAGGTGTCGGCGATGTTAGGGAGGGCAGATTAGGGGTTAATACTATTTATGATAGGGTTAGTGAGGCGGATTAGGGGTTAATAACTTTATTATAGTAGCGCTCAGGTCCGCTCGGCAGATTAGGAGTTAATAAGTGTAGGCAGGTGTCGGCGACGTTGAGGGGGGCAGATTAGGGGTTAATAAATATAATATAGGGGTCGGCGATGTTAGGGCAGCAGATTAGGGGTACATAGGGATAACGTAGGTTGCGGCGGTTTACGGAGCGGCAGATTAGGGGTTAAAAAAATATGCAGGTGTCAGCGATAGCGGGGGCGGCAGATTAGGGGTTAATAAGTGTAAGGTTAGGGGTGTTTAGACTCGGGGTACATGTTAGAGTGTTAGGTGCAGACGTAGGAAGTGTTTCCCCATAGGAAACAATGGGGCTGCGTTAGGAGCTGAACGCTGCTTTTTTGCAGGTGTTAGGTTTTTTTTCAGCTCAAACAGCCCCATTGTTTCCTATGGGAGAATCGTGCACGAGCACGTTTTTGAGGCCGGCCGCGTCCGTAAGCAACTCTGGTATCGAGAGTTGCATTTGCGGTAAAAATGCTCTATGCTCCTTTTTTGGAGCCTAACGCAGCATTTGTTTAAACTCTCGATACCAGAGTTAAATTTATGGTGCGGCCAGAAAAAAGCCCGCGGAGCGTTAACAGCCCTTTTACCGCCAAACTCCAAATCTAGGCCATAGTTTGTACTTGTTTTAAGGAGGATTCAGTGTTCAGATATTGCAGACCCCTTAACACTTTGTTATATATATTTTTCATAAGCTGTTTAGCCTGCTATACTTTTTTTTTTTTCTTTTATATTTATACTTTCAGGTCCAAGAGTGACCGTGTTGAACATTAGAGTACCTCCCTGAGTTTTAAAGTTTACATGGGTCCATAAGTGGCCCGTTCTACAATGGAGGTGCACTTATCTTTTATATAAATGAAAAATGAGGTTTTCATTCATTCAGCTGGGTAATAACCTATTGTATTGAGATGTTTGGATCTTTTATTTTTTTGACAGGGACATAGCCAATTCAACTTAAGATATGTTCATTATATTATCCACTGTACTTTTTATTTTTGTTATTGTTCTGTATAACCTCAATAAAAAATATTATAAAAAAAAAAAAGGAGCCTGATCTGATCTGTCTGATCTCCACCTATAGTTGCTATTGGTAGGTGTATAGCTATGGTGATGTGATTCTTGTCGTGGATTGTGGTAATTGTAGTGGCCTGCGTTGTTCCCGTTATGATGGACTCTGGGGTTATGTCTATTCATTTTGTGTGTGACTTCTATCCAGTCGCCCTCATTGTCCAATTGTCTGTTGTCGGTCCTACCTTCTATGTGACTGTTAGTGTCTTTATCTGGTTGGATTCTATTTTCAATTTGTTCAGCACTCCTAATAAGCTCCAGTTCTTTGTTTAATTTCTTATTGGTAATGTTGTCCCTAATCTTAGTGATTCTCTTATTAAGGCTGTCTTTTCTATCTAGGAAGTCTTTAGTCTCCAGTATCAGTTCGTCTGGTCCAATTAGATCATCTTTATTGTTTTTAATATCAATGTCTACTTGTTTCAATATAGACTCCCTGTATTCTATAATGGCCTGCATTAGTTTCCTAAGGGCCTCTATTAGGATATCGGACGATTTAACTATAAAGTCTGGATTTTCTAATTGGAAGGCACATTCTTTCTTGATGAGTAACCCTTTTGGAATAATGTTCAATTCCAGACATTTTCTCAAAAAGGTGATCTCAGCCTTAAATTTAACCTCTTGGATAAGTAATTTCTCCAAGTTTTTAAAAATGGATGTGTAATCTACTACATCCGTACCGTTAGAGTTATTTTTCGTTATGGCTATGTGTATATCTAATGTGATATCTTGTCTAATGTATCTCATGATATTCGACATGTCTAGATGAAATAGGGCTAAGAAAATGTGGTCAATATAATTGAGAAGTTGTAGTCCCTCTGTTGAATATGAATAGAGGTCCTAATATGAGAGAGTCACCAGCTGCTGATTGATATGCTAAGGTATAGGAAGTAGATTGTGCAAGGTGTATCTCCCAGCGCTTGGCGTAAGTAATTTCCTATTGCTCCTAAAGAATAAGGGCCCCTAGCTTGCCCTAAAAGTTAGCGCCAAATAGTAGATTAAGCTGAAGGAGCGCCTAATGGGTAGTAAGGCAAAGGAAATGGTTACCGATTAGAACATATCTGTTTAAAACATATCTATTTAATAGCAAATAATGGTTACCGATTAGAACATATCTGTTTAAAACATATCTATTTAATAGCAAATAAATGTATACAAAAAGATGTCATGGATCCATGCTGTGCACAAAAAATTATACAATATACATAAAAAACAACACAGAAATCGTAAAACCACTTAAAGTTTACATCACTGAGGATTCAACTAAAACACTTTTACTACATTCAGGATCACCACTTATACTTCGAGTATACATTTGGATTACATTCTCTTCAGTTTAATCACTTCTTTTTACACGTATTTTGAAATACCATTTACTACGTTTTTATATATTTTTATAGTTTTAAATTTTTTCACTTTTTATCTCTTGTATACATTTTTTTCACGTTTTTATTTTTCACTCTCAAGGTGTAATACAGGACACCATCACGTTTTCATCTTTTGCTGAATCACCTCATATGACTTATCCTATGGTACTATTATTTTGATTTGCATCTTCCATTTGAGATTCAAACAGTTCGAACAGATCACTTTTTCATCATTGACTGACAAATTCCTGTTCAACTTACGTCTTTTTTAATTGTGTATTTTAACTACATTTTACGATTTCTGTGTTGTTTTTTTTATGTATATTGTATAATTTTTGTGCACAGCATGGATCCATGACATCTTTTTGTATACATTTATTTGCTATTAAATAGATATGTTTTAAACAGATATGTTCTAATCGGTAACCATTATTTGCTATTAAATAGATATGTTTTAAACAGATATGTTCTAATCAGTAACCATTTCCTTTGCCTTACTACCCAATAGGTGCTCCTTCAGCTTAAGCTTCTACCATTGTATACCCTGATTTACTAAATTACTCAAGAGACAACACGTAATCAATCTAGGCATCATACAATTCTCACACTGGTTTAGGTACTTTCAATTGAGACATTTCTTTGATACCCATAAATATAAAAATGTAATACTCAGGGACCTTACACCTTTTGAAAAATTATGTAGTTCTGAAAACCTGATACCACCGGCTACATCATTAGTATAACTCCTACCATGATAACCCTCAATGCCAGTGTTATTTCTTGGCAAAAAGAACTCCCGTTCACATTATCAAAAAAGGAATGGGCAACAATATTTCTTAAGACAGCCAAATCCGCATACTCTGCCACTCTCCTAGAAACAAACTATAAATGTCTCCTTCGGTGGTATCTTATACCACATTGATTAAAATATATATTCCCTGATATCGACGCAGAAAAGGCCTTCGACCGTGTTGACTGTGATTTCCTATGCTTCACCTTAATGCATATGGGATTTGGTCCTCAAATGCTGTCCAGACTATTTTTTACTATATTCACACCCCAATGTCTAATTATTAATAAACAGCATCCTTTCAAAATCTTTTACAGTCTCTAATGGAACCCCTCAGGGATGCCCCCTTTCACCTCTACTTTTTGCCTGTTTCATTGAAACAATAGTAACCAAAATTAGACAAAACCCCCTCATTAAAGGAATAACAATCGGCCAACAATCTTATGTTATGTCCCTCTTAACAGACGACATACTAAATCAGAGGTCCTAAACATTAACCTAGACAAACACACAATAACCAAAGTTAAAAAACTAACACCTTTCACATGGTGTCCCCACACAGTACATTATTTAGGTGTTGAGCTAGCAACAACAATAGATGAAATTTATACAAGTAACTTTGAACCAAAAACCGATTATCAGAGACCTATCGTCATGGCTCTCAAAAAGATTATCTTGGATGGGTAAAATAAATGTTCTTAAAATTAATATATTTCCCAGACTACTATACATCCTCCAACCACTTCCGTTCTCACTGTCCAAACAATATATCCCAAGCATACAAAAAGCCTTCAGCAACTTTGTCTGGAACAGAAAACCCCCTAGAATCAACAGCAAAATCCTGCAAACCCCCAAACAACAAGGCGGTTAAGGGATACATAACATAAGCTTATACAGATAAGCTATCTTCTTACAAAGAATAGTGGACTGGCACATACATTACAACCACAAAAGATGGGTGCAATTGGAACACTTACGGCTAGATTTAGAGTTTTGTCGGTAACGACCCGCGTAGCTAACGCTGGTTTTTTTCTGGCCGCACCTTTAAAATAACTCTGGTATTGAGAGTCCACAGAATGGCTGCGTTAGGCTCCAAAAAGGGAGCGTACAGGCATATTTAACGCCACTGCAACTCTCGATACCAGAGTTGCTTACGGACGCGGCCAGCCTCAAAAACATGCTCGTGCACGATTCCCCCATAGGAAACAATGGGGCTGTTTGAGCTGAAAAAAACCTAACACCTGCAAAAAAGCAGCGTTCAGCTCCTAACGCAGCCCCATTGTTGTCTATGGGGAAACACTTCCTACGTCTGCACCTAACACTAACATGTACCCCGAGTCTAAACACCCCTAACCTTACACTTATTAACCCCTAATCTGCCGCCCCCGCTATCGCTGACCCCTGCATATTATTTTTAACCCCTAATCTGCCGCTCCGTAAACCGCCGCTACTTACATTATCCCTATGTACCCCTAATCTGCTGCCCCTAACACCGCCGACCCCTATATTATATTTATTAACCCCTAATCTGCCCCCCACAACGTCGCCTCCACCTGCCTACACTTATTAACCCCTAATCTGCCGAGCGGACCGCACCGCTATTATAATAAATGTATTAACCCCTAATCCGCCTCACTAACCCTATAATAAATAGTATTAACCCCTAATCTGCCCTCCCTAACATCGCCGACACCTAACTTCAAACATTAACCCCTAATCTGCCGACTGGAGCTCACCGCTATTCTAATAAATTTATTAACCCCTAAAGCTAAGTCTAACCATAACACTAACACCCCCGTAAGTTAAATATAATTTAAACCTAACGAAATTAATTAACTCTTATTAAATAAATTTTTCCTATTTAAAGCTAAATACTTACCTGTAAAATAAACCCTAATATAGCTACAATATAAATTATAATTATATTATAGCTATTTTAGGATTTATATTTATTTTACAGGTAACTTTGTATTTATTTTAACCAGGTACAATAGCTAAAATAGTTAAAATAATTACAAAATTACCTGTAAAATAAATCCTAACTTAAGTTACAATTAAACCTAACACTACACTATCAATAAATTAATTAAATAAAATACCTACAATTACCTACAATTAAACCTAACACTACACTATCAATACACTAATTAAATACAATATCTACAAATAAATACAATTAAATAAACTAACTAAAGTACAAAAAATAAAAAAGAACTAAGTTACAAAAAATAAAAAAAATATTTACAAACATCAGAAAAATATTATATCAATTTTAAACTAATTACACCTAATCTAAGCCCCCTAATAAAATAACAAAGACCCCCAAAATAAAAAAAATGCCCTACCCTATTCTAAATTACTAAAGTTCAAAGCTCTTTTACCTTACCAGCCCGCTTGGATGATGACTTCAGCCGGATCATGGACATCTTCAGCCCCCTGCTTGGGCTTGGATCAGGACATCGGAGGAGCTCTTCTGGATCGATCGGTGAACCTGGTATGGTGACGATAAGGTAGGAAGATCTTCAGGGGCTTAGTGTTAGGTTTATTTAAGGGGGTTTTGGGTTAGATTAGGGGTATGTGGGTGGTGGGTTGTAATGTTGGGGGGGGGTATTGTATGTGTTTTTTTTACAGGCAAAAGAGCTGAATTCTTTGGGGCATGCCCCGCAAAGGGCCCTGTTCAGGGCTGGTAAGGTAAAAGAGCTTTGAACTTTAGTAATTTAGAATAGGGTAGGGCATTTTTTTATTTTGGGGGTCTTTGTTATTTTATTAGGGGGCTTAGAGTAGGTGTAATTAGTTTAAAATTGTTGTAATATTTTTCTGATGTTTGTAAATATTTTTTTTATTTTTTGTAACTTAGTTCTTTTTTATTTTTTGTACTTTAGTTAGTTTATTTAATTGTATTTATTTGTAGATATTGTATTTAATTAATGTATTGATAGTGTAGTGTTAGGTTTAATTGTAGGTAATTGTAGGTATTTTATTTAATTAATTTATTGATAGTGTAGTGTTAGGTTTAATTGTAACTTAGGTTAGGATTTATTTTACAGGTAATTTTGTAATTATTTTAACTATTTTAGCTATTGTACCTGGTTAAAATACATACAAAGTTACCTGTAAAATAAATATAAATCCTAAAATAGCTATAATATAAATATAATTTATATTGTAGCTATATTAGGATTTATTTTACAGGTAAGTATTTAGCTTTAAATAGGAATAATTTATTTAATAAGAGTTAATTTATTTTGTTAGATTTAAATTATATTTAACTTAGGGGGGTGTTAGTGTTAGGGTTAGACTTAGCTTTAGGGGTTAATAAATTTATTAGAATAGCGGTGAGCTCCAGTCGGCAGATTAGGGGTTAAGGTTTGAAGTTAGGTGTCAGCGATGTTAGGGAGGGCAAATTAGGGGTTAATACTATTTATTATAGGGTTAGTGAGGCGGGAGTGAGGCGGATTAGGGGTTAATAACTTTATTATAGTAGTGGTGCGGTCCGCTCGGCAGATTAGGGGTTAATAAGTGTAGGCAGGTGGAGGCGACGTTGAGGGGGGCAGATTAGGGGTTAATAAATATAATATAGGGGTCGGCGGTGTTAGGGGCAGCAGATTAGGGGTACATAAGTATAACGTAGGTGGCGGTCGGCAGATTAGGGGTTAATTATTGTAGGTAGCTGGCGGCGACGTTGTGGGGGGCAGGTTAGGGGTTAATAAATATAATATAGGGGTCGGCGGTGTTAGGGGCAGCAGATTAGGGGTACATAAGTATAACGTAGGTGGCGGTCGGCAGATTAGGGGTTAATTATTGTAGGTAGCTGGCGGCGACGTTGTGGGGGGCAGGTTAGGGGTTAATAAATATAATATAGGGGTCGGCGGTGTTAGGGGCAGCAGATTAGGGGTACATAAGTATAACGTAGGTGGCGGTCGGCAGATTAGGGGTTAATTATTGTAGGTAGCTGGCGGCGACGTTGTGGGGGGCAGGTTAGGGGTTAATAAATATAATATAGGGGTCGGCGGTGTTAGGGGCAGCAGATTAGGGGTACATAAGTATAACGTAGGTGGCGGTCGGCAGATTAGGGGTTAAAAAAATTTAATCGAGTGGCGGCGATGTGGGGGGACCTCGGTTTAGGGGTACATAGGTAGTTTATGGGTGTTAGTGTACTTTAGAGCACAGTAGTTAAGAGCTTTATGAACCGGCGTTAGCCCAGAAAGCTCTTAACTACTGTTTTTTTTCTGCGGCTGGAGTTTTGTCGTTAGATTTCTAATGCTCACTTCAGCCACGACTCTAAATACCGGAGTTAGAAAGATCCCATTGAAAAGATAGGATACGCAATTGACGTAAGGGGATCTGCGGTATGGAAAAGTTGCTGAAAAGTGAGCGTTAGACCCTTTCCTGACTGACTCCAAATACCGGCGGTAGCCTAAAACCAGCGTTAGGAGCCTCTAACGCTGGTTTTCACGGCTACCGCCAAACTCCAAATCTAGGCCTAAATCTCTGAAACACATCATCTGGGGAGACTGTGTTGGAACATAGAGAAACCAAAAATGATATGCAACTCCCCATTGATCACAGAAACCTTTCACATGAAGGAACACATTTTAAAAGAACACACCAACATTTAGCCTAAACCTTCCCCCCCTAACCTCGCTAATAGAAAATGGACAATTTACTATAGGAACTAGCGTAATAACTGACCTATCAAATACCCTTACACGCAAAATCTCCATCCGTATGTTAATTGTTAACGAAACGATATTATCACAGGCGGATCTCATAGACAAAGGGATATACATGTTTTCGTAACTGGTTCACCTATCATCGAGTACACCATTTTATTACCCATCACGAACAAACCAGAAACATGGTTCGACCACTAACTAATTTTGAAAACTTATGCATATGTAACCCCCCCCACTCACACATACCCTCTCGACAATATACAAAATGCTGACTACCAACACACCTGGATACTTACCCCCCTACTTAGCTATTAAATAAACCCCAAAAAATTAAATACAAACAATACTTAAAACTATTTTACGTTATGACAAATAGTGTAAAATACCTATTAGCTAAAAATTGGAGAAGCAAAGAGGCCCCAACTTTATCAATGAGGACCTGCCAGGTTTCAGAATTTTTAGAACTAGAGTACTACTATATTAAAAACACTAAAATGGACCCTTATGCAGAAATGGTAAACACATGGGAACAATACCTAAGAAACAAAAACCAAAGCCCAAGAAAACATAAAAAATCTCCCTCAATTTAAATAAGAACCTACCTCATGGAATCAACGTGTACGGGGTAGAACTAAACCTTAATATCACAAAATAAAGCTATAGATATACAGCTAAACAACATTAACCACAAACCGTGACAGAGCTGTCTCAAACACAATAACACCTATTTAGAGTTAGAATAGAATACAGAACAGCCCTCTTTTGCTTCTCTTTACTTTTCCCCTTTCCAAACCTTCTTCACTATCTCAATGTTTCATAATTACAAAACTATTATTCATAAACTACCCACACACCTGAAATATACATGATTACCATAGCAAATGTAGTAGAAGGTTTCTCTTTTCATTTTTTTTTCTTTCTTTTCCTTATTCTTATTTTCCATAATCTTTTTGTTATTAATATTCAAAAATTACTGACTAAACTTTGAAACTTATAGGGAGCTGTGCCTCCCACATTGTATCTTTCAGCAACTTAAATAAAGTCAGTTTAAAAAATAAATATATATATATATATATATATGTATATATAATACAACACACATAAAGTCCAGTACTCACTCACAAGCTCTCAGCTAGGATTAAAAGCAAAACTGGAAGAGTTAGTTACCACATTTGGCCAAATGGGACAAGCCCAGGTACCACGTCAAGGTCTCTTCCACTGACCTGAGTCCCTAATACAGCCACACAACTGCAGCCATGCACACAGGTATGTGGAAGAGACCTTGACGTGGTACCTGGGTTTGTCCTATTTGGCCAAATGTGGTAACTAACTCTTCCAGTTTTGCTTTTAATCCTAGTTGAGAGCCTGTGACAAGTTGTGAGTGAGTACTAGACTTTGGGGCATATGTATCAAGCTAAGAAAGGAGCTTGATGCCCCGTGTTTCTGGCGAGTCATCAGACTCGCCAGAAACAGCAGTTATGAAGCAGCGGTCACAAAGACCGCTGCTCCATAACCTGTCAGCCTGGTCTGAGCAGGCGGACATACATCGCCGGAAATCAACCCGATCAAGTACGATCGGGTTGATTGACACGCCCCTGAGTCTGCAGGGGGCGGCATTGCACCAGCAGCTCTTGTGAGCTGCTGGTGCAATGCTGAATACGGCAAGCGTATTGCTCGCCGTATTCAGCGAAGTCTGGCGGACCTGATCCGCACTGTCGGATCAGGTCCGCCAGACTTTGATAACTAGAGGCCATAATGTGTGTTGTATTGTCTGTTTCTGTAATTCTCCCTTAGGACTTGCACCCTGGCAGGCCCGGGGTTAACTGCCTGTGACTCTGTAGATAGTGGAGCTTTATGTGAGTGCGATAGCAACCAAAGCTGAGCCTGTTTATGAGTCATAGGATGTGTACCCGGTCCAGTCTGGATGTGCATTCCTTTCTCCTGATTTTGTATATATATATATATATATATATATATATTCTCTGAGGCCTCAGACCACTGCTGGCAAAAATGTATGAGTGAGTGAACACCTCACAACCTATGGTGGACATGCCGAAAATAGGGAAATTTTGGGAAGAGATTTGCTCCGCTATGAGCAAGATATTAAATCATAACCTACCTTTAGATCCATCTAAGCAACACTCAGCTCTCCTCCAAATAGCCATATGTAGTGCTAATAACAGGGGATACCTAGATTATGGAAATCTGAGACTATCCCTACCCTAGATATGTGGACCTCCCAGATGAAACATAATTTACATCTAGAGATTGTTGAAGAAAAAATAACATAAGGCAGCTGTTCCAAATTTTAAAAGTTATAATTGTACAATTAAACATGATTACAGCATAATGACAACAGGTCATTTTACATAGTAATACAAAGTGTGGTTTGCAGCCTCAGATAAGAACAGTGTCTCTTTTATAGCCCATGTGCTGTGCTTCTGAACCAACCAAGGATCTTCCCAAGTAGGCCATTCAGCAGTCTTCTTTATCTGCCCCATGCAGATTTGGGTGTTGTTACTTTAGCTGAAAAGACTTATTTTGCATCCACAGCAGAAAAGAGCTGAACTGACAAGAAAGGACATTTCTTTTAAAAGTACAAATGTCAAGACTGGAGTAAACACACTGAGCATAAAGAATGGGTAGAATTAGAACACAATATGGCAGAAAGTATAGCCTTAAGCAGTCTCTGCTGGCTACATAAACTGAAGCGACGCCTCTCCCCACAATCCTCTAGTATAACCCTTGAAACTTTCAACACTTGGGACAAACTGCTTAGAGGAGCAACTACACTTTCCAGTATACCTTCACCACTTACTCCACTTTTATCTAACCCCGATATTCCATCACTACAAATAAAAAATGAAACACTTTCTGCTTCTATACACTCATTACTTCCACTCTGCACGATATTAAACAAAGGCAAACTGATACCTGCAGCAGAAATAAGAGCTAGAACACCAACGATAGAGCAAAACTGGTACTCATATTTTCAAATGTCACACTATATACAAAGTAACATGAACAAACCGGACCTCACTAGACAACTATTGCCTTTTGAGACCTTATGCCATTCCCAAGGCCTCACTAAAAGAGGCCTCTCATTATCCTATAGGATTTTGCTGGATACTTACACAAAACACCTCCCACGATATACCAAGCATTGGGAAACAGAACTAGATATAGCAATCACTCCCAAAGAGTGGCAAACCATTTTCAAACACATGGGAAAATCACCATCTTCAATGAGCATTACAGAAACAAACATGAAAATTTTAACTTGATGGTACCTGTATCCTGTAAGGTTAAAAAAAATGTTTCCGCTGACTAGCAAACTATGCTGGAGAGAATGTGGACAAGACGGCACACTGTCTCATATATGGTGGAGCTGTCCGCATATTATAGATTATTGGGAAGGGGTAAACAGAGAAATTTCAACAATTATAGCTCAGAATCAGACATTAGACCCCAAAGTATTCCTCTTCAATAAACCACCGAAAATCCCATGTCATTACAGACTAACACTATTCTATCGGATGATTAGAGGAGCCAAGCAACTAATCCCTAGATTATGGAAAACGACACAAATCCCAACAGTAACAGAGTGGAGGGCCAACGTTACTAGATTGCTGTCCCTAGAAAAATACCACTTTCACCAAACCAACAGGTTAGACTTTTACTACTCAATGAAATTCTACTGGGAGGAATATACAGTATCACTAGATTAGACATACTCACAGTAAGACTATCTGTAGTATAAAATACAGGAGATACATATTCCACATATTTAGAAAAGGAGAAAGAAGAGGGCTATAGAAATAGCTTATATATAGAATGACTAATATCAAAGGGACAATATAAACCAGACCAAAAAGATATGGTAGAGGATGGTCTACATGATGAGGGAATGAACAGTAGCAGATTGGAATGATAACCTCTATATGTTTGCTAATTGTAATGACCAATGTGCATTAAGTTCACTGATGTACTACTGAATCTATGTTTCTTTCATGTAATTAGCAAGAGTCCATGAGCTAGTGACATATGGGATATACATTCCTACCAGGAGGGGCAAAGTTTCCCAAACCTTAAAATGCCTATAAATACACCCCTCACCACACCCACAATTCAGTTTTACAAACTTTGCCTCCCAGGGAGGTGGTGAAGTAAGTTTGTGCTAGATTCTACGTTGATATGCGCTTCGCAGCAGGCTGAAGCCCGGTTTTCCTCTCAGAGTGCAGTAAATGTCAGAGGGATGTGAAGAGAGTATTGCCTATTTGAATACAATGGTCTTCCTCTAGGGGATCTATTTCATAGGTTCTCTGTTATCGGTCGTAGAGATTTCTTCTCCTACCTCCCTTTTCAGATTGACGATATACTCTTATATACCATTACCTCTACTGATTCTCGTTTCAGTACTGGTTTGGCTATCTACTATATGTAGATGAGTGTCTTAGGTTAAGTAAGTCTTATTTCTATTTATGACACTCAAAGCTATGGTGGGCACTTTATATGTAAAGTTCTAAATATATGTGTTTAAACTTATATTTGCCATGATTCAGGATATTCAGTATTCCTTCATTCAGACTGTCAGTTTCATTTTGGGAAAATGCATATAAATTTCATTTTTCTTACCTTCAATTTTCAATTGACTTTTTTTTTCAAAAATTGCGGGCTGCAGAAAATGCTTCTATTTATTGCGTCATTCTTGGCGCAAGACTTTTTTGGCGCAAAAAATTAGTCATTTTTTAGTTTTTTCGTAATTGCGTCATTTTTGACGCATGTGTATTGCGGACGTTTTTTTGGCGCCAAAAAATATGGGCGTCATTCTTGGCGCCAAAATGTGTGGGCGTTATTCTTGGCGCCAGTTTTTTTCACATTATTTCAGTCTCACTTTTCAGTTGATTCTGGTTTTCTAGAAGCTTGTTTCATTTTGCATTTTTTCCCATTCCTGAAACTGCCATTTAAGGAATTTGATAATTTTGCTTTATATGTTGTTTTTTCTTTTACATATTGCAAGATGTCACTACCTGACCCTGGATCAGAATCTACTTCTGGAAAAGCGCTGCCTGATGTTGGTTCTACCAAAGCTAAGTGCATTTGTTGTAAACTTTTGGTAACTGTTCCTCCGGCTGTTGTTTGTGATAGTTGTCATGATAAGCTATCAAAAGCAGATAGTATTTCCATTAGTAATAATCCATTACCTGTTGTTGTTCCTTCAACATCTAATGTTCAGGATGTTCCTGTTAATGTTAAAGAATTTGTTTCTAAATCTATTCGGAAGGCTCTGTCTGTTATTCCTCCTTCTACTAAACATAAGAGGTCTTTTAAAACTTCACATATTTCAGATGAATTTTTAAATGACCACCATCATTCTGACATCTATTTCTGATGTGGATCTATCTGATTCAGAAGATTCTACCTCAGATATTGACACTGATAAATCTTCATATTTATTTAAGATGGAGTTTATTCGTTCTTTACTTAAGGAAGTGTTGATTGCTTTAGATATGGAAGAGTCTAGTCCTCTTGATATTAAAACTACTAAGCATTTAAAGGCAGTTTTTAAACCTCCTGTGGTTATTCCAGAAGTTTTTCCAGTTCCTGATGCTATTTCAGAAGTAATTTCTAGAGAATGGAATAGTCTGGGTACTTCATTTACTCCTTCTCCAAGGTTTAAGAAATTGTACCCTTTGCCATCTGATAGATTAGAGTTTTGGGATAAAATCCCCAAAGTTGATGGGGCTATTTCTACTCTTGCTAAACGTACTACTATTCCTACGGCAGATAGTACTTCGTTTAAAGATCCTTTAGATAGGAAGCTTGAATCCTTTCTAAGGAAGGCTTATTTATGTTCAGGTAATCTTCTGAGACCTGCTATTTCTTTGGCTGATGTTGCTGCAGCTTCAACTTTCTGGTTGGAGGCTTTAGCGCAACAAGTGTCAGACCATAATGCTTATAGCATTGTTAAACTTCTTCAACATGCTAATAACTTCATTTGTGATGCCATTTTCGATATCATTAGGATTGATGTCAGGTATATGTCTTTAGCTATTTTAGCTAGAAGAGCTTTATGGCTTAAGTCTTGGAATGCAGATATGACTTCTAAGTCAACATTGCTTTATCTTTCTTTCCAAGGTAATAAATTATTTGGTTCTCAGTTAGACTCAATAATTTCAACGGTTACTGGGGGGAAGGGAGCCTTTTTACCTCAGGATAAAAAATCTAAAGGTAAATATAGGGCTGCTAATCGTTTTCGTTCCTTTCGTCAGAATAAGGAACAAAAGCCTGACCCTTCCTCTAAAGGAACAGTTTCCGTTTGGAAACCTTCTCCAGTCTGGAATAAATCCAAGCCTTTCAGAAAGTCAAAACCAGCTCCCAAATCCGCATGAAGGTGCGGCCCTCATTCCAGCTCAGCTGGTAGGGGGGTAGGTTACGATTTTTCAAAGATGTTTGGATCGATTTGATTCAAAGTCTTTGGATTCAGAACATTGTTTCACAAGGGTACAGAATAGGTTTCAGGGTAAGACCGCCTGTGAGAAGATTCTTTCTTTTACGCATTCCAGTAAACCCAGTGAAGGCTCAAGCATTTCTGAAATGTGTTTCAGATCTGGAGTCAGCTGGGGTAATTATGCCAGTTCCAGTTCTGGAACGGGGCCTGGGGTTTTACTCAAATCTGTTCATTGTACCAAAGAAGGAGAATTCCTTCAGACCAGTTCTGGATCTAAATATATTGAATCGTTATATAAGGATACCAACATTCAAGATGGTGACTATAAGGACTATTCTGCCTTTTGTTCAGCAAGGGCATAATATGTCCACAATAGACTTACAGGATGCATATCTTCATATTCCAATTCATCCGGATCACTATCAGTTCCTGAGATTCTCTTTTCTAGACAAGCATTACCAGTTTGTTGCTCTTCCTTTTGGCCTAGCTACAGCTCCAAGGATCTTTTCGAAGGTCCTCGGTGCCCTTCTCTCTGTAATCAGGGAGCAGGGTATTGTGGTATTTCCTTATTTGGACGATATCTTGGTACTTGCTCAGTCTTTAAATTCTGCAGAATCTCACACGAATCAACTTGTGTTGTTTCTTCAAAGACATGGTTGGAGGATCAATTTACCAAAGAGTTCCTTGATTCCTCAGACAAGGGTAACCTTTTTAGGTTTCCAAATAGATTCAGTGTCCATGACTTTGTCTCTTACAGAAAAGAGATGTCTGAAATTGGTTTCAGCTTGTCGAAACCTTCATTCTCAATCTTTCCCTCCGGTAGCTTTGTGCATGGAAATCCCTCTCCAGCTTTGTATGCTGAACCAATGGTGCAGGGATTATACAAAGATATCACAATTAATATCCTTAAATCCCAATGTTCGTTCTTCTCTGACTTGGTGGTTGGATCACCATCGTTTAGTTCAAGGGGCCTCTTTTGTTCGTCCAACCTGGACTGTGATCTCAACAGATGCGAGTCTTTCAGGTTGGGGAGCTGTATGGGGATCTCTGACAGCGCAGGGGGTTTGGGAATCTCAGGAGGCGAGATTACCAATCAATATTTTGGAACTTGGTGCGATTTTCAGAGCTCTTCAGTTCTGGCCTCTTCTGAAGAGAGAATCGTTTATTTGTTTTCAGACAGACAATGTCACAACAGTGGCATATGTCAATCATCAAGGGGGGACTCACAGTCCTCAGGCTATGAAAGAAGTATTTTGGATACTTGTATGGGCGGAATCCAGCTCCTGTCTAATTTCTGCGGTTCACATCCCAGGTATAGACAATTGGGAAGCGGATTATCTCAGTCGCCAGATGTTACATCCAGGCGAATGGTCTCTTCACCCAGAGGTATTTCTTCAGATTATTCAAATCTGGGGGCTTCCAGAAATAGATTTGATGGCCTCTCATCTAAACAAGAAACTTCCCAGGTATCTGTCCAGATCCAGGGATCCTCAGGCGGAATCGGTGAACGCGTTGTCACTTCCTTGGAATTATCAACCTGCTTATATCTTTCCGCCTCTAGTTCTTCTTCCATGAGTGATTTCCAAAATCCTAATGGAGCGTTCGTTTGTACTGCTGGTGGTTCCAGCATGGCCGCACAGGTTTTGGTATGCGGATCTCGTTCGGATGGCCAGTTGCCAACCTTGGACACTTCCGTTAAGGCCAGACCTTCTATCTCAAGTCCCATTTTTCCATCAGGATCTCAATTCATTAAATTTGAAGGTATGGAGATTGAACGCTTAATACTTAGTCATAGAGGTTTCTCTGATTCAGTGATTAATACTATGTTACAGGCTCATAAATCTGTGTCTAGGAAGATCTATTACTGAGTCTGGAAGACTTACATTTCTTGGTGTTCTTCACATAAATTTTCTTGGCATTCTTTTAGAATTCCTAGAATTTTACAATTTCTTCAAGATGGTTTGGATAAGGATTTGTCTGCAAGTTTATTGATGTCTGGATGGTGGCGGGTGCTGTCTGCTGCCGGCTGCCTGCCCCGGCCGGAACTTTCCATTTTGGCGCGCACACTGATCTCTTCTCCCTCTTCCTCCCTCCCTCCTGACTGGCTGCACGCACGTTCTCAACAATTGAATCGTGACTGCACGTGCGGTGCAGCAGTCAGTAGCAGGAGTCGACCGAGTCTGGAGTGTGGTCTGTGGAAGTTCAGGGGAACATCTCTGGGTTCAGTGGGAGTCTCTGGCTAGCGCAGCAGGTTGGCAGCAGTGTCACAGCCAGAGTGGAGAACGGAGTGGGATCCGATTCCGAGGTAAGTTTAAAGCTGCTCAGATTGAGGGAGGGGGGCCGCGGGGGCACACTGAGCTCCTCTGAGTCAGACTGAGGGGGGCTGCGGGGGCGCACGGTCACTCATGGTGAGCTGACACACACACACTGGACGAGTGGGGGGAGGATACAGCAGGGCAAGGAACCTGTGTATGTTGGGGGGAGTCAAACAGAGGAAGCTGGAGAGCAGGAGAGTGTAGAGGTCCATTCTGAGCAAGCAGGGACTGAGGGAGGGGGGGGCGGGGGCAGTAAAGGTAACAGGAGAGAGGGATAGGGATGAATGGGGGATATATTTGTGTGTTGGAACTTGGAGACATCCCAGTGGAACAGCTCCAGAAAGATGCTACTAACCCATTCGCTGCAGGGACAAGTTATTTACTGTTAGGTCATTGCAAAATATATCATACAGCCATTCACTACCCTAACTTGCAGACTATCATGCTACTTAGTTATTTACTAACTTCCCTTTAATAAAGCAGCTTATGTGTAGCATATCAGTATATTCTAATGCTCTGGGCAGTGAGGTGCATATTACCATTTAAGACAAGAGATATGCAGATATATACAGAGGCTGTAAAGGGATTTGCTCAAAAGTATACAATCTACAATCATTTATTTACTAACTTGGACACAGAAAACCTTGCTACTTCTTATGTGACTGCCTGGTTATCCCTAGTGACAAACTACAGCACCTGGTATTCATCCATGTATCTCTACTGTGGTGATAAGCATTTCTGATATACAAGTTTGCAGTGTATTTCATTAACCATTTATTTGTGGGATATACTATAGCACATTTCAGTATTTGCAGTTGAAGTGAATTCCACCATTCAGCTTTAGAGTGTATGTTGTAGATTACATTATATTTGACCAATTTTGTCATATTCTGCTTACATGACAACATGCTTTATTCCATTTGCTTTTGAAACAAGCTGCATGGTATTTGCAGCTTGATATTTCTTGTGTACTTCCTGTTATATGATGGCATTACCCATTTTATTTCAGACCAGCAGAGACCGTCTCTAGGTCTATTGGGCTATCAGTAGTCCTAAAAATGAATTGGTATACTAAAGCTTAGACATGTGCACCGCTAAAAAATTCGGTTCGTTTTCGGTTCGGATCGATTCGGACTTTTAGAATTTCGTTTCGGATCGAATCTGATTCGGCAAAATTTGAATAAATTCGTTTCGGATTTATTCGGATCCGAATAAATTCGTTTCGGATTTATTCGGATTCGGCTGAATTCGGTTCTATTCCGTTCCGAAATTCGGTATGTTTTTACTACACTAACACCCATTTAGTACACTAAGTCACTAACACCCATAAACTACCTATGAACCACTAAACCGAGGCCCCCCCACATCGCAAACCCTATAATAACATTATTTAACCCCTAATCTGCCGATCGGATATCGCCGCCGCCTACATTATAGCTATTAACCCCTAATCTGCTGTCCCTAACACCGCCGACCCCTACATTATAGTTATTAACCCCTAATCTGCCTCCCCCAACGTCGCCGCAATCTAACTATAAGTATTAACCCCTAATCTGCCGACCCGATATCGCCGCCGCCTACATTATAGCTATTAACCCCTAATCTGCTGTCCCTAACACCGCCGACCCCTACATTATAGTTATTAACCCCTAATCTGCCTCCCCCAACGTCGCCGCAATCTAACTACAAGTATTAACCCCTAATCTGCCGACCGCAAATCGCCGCCACTATAATAAATGTATTAACCCCTAAACCGCCGCACTCCCGCCTCGCAAACACTATAATACATTTTATTAACCCCTAATCTGCCCTCCCTAACATCGCCGCCACCTACCTACAATTATTAACCCCTAATCTCCCGCCCCCAACGTCGCTGCTACTATAATAAGGTTATTAACCCCTAAACCGCCGCACTCCCACCTCGCAAACACTATAATACATTTTATTAACCCCTAATCTGCCCTCCCTAACATCGCCGCCACCTACCTACAATTATTAACCCCTAATCTCCCGCCCCCAACGTCGCAGCTACTATAATAAGGTTATTAACCCCTAAACCGCCGCACTCCCACCTCGCAAACACTATAATACATTTTATTAACCCCTAATCTGCCCTCCCTAACATCGCCGCCACCTACCTACAATTATTAACCCCTAATCTCCCGCCCCCATCGTCGCCGCTACTATAATAAGGTTATTAACCCCTAAACCTAAGTCTAACCCTAACCCTAACACCCCCTAACTTAAATATAATTCAAATAAAACGAAATAAGTTTACTATAGTTAAATAAATGAATCCTATTTAAAACTAAATACTTACCTGTAAAATAAACCCTAAGATAGCTGCAATATAACTAATAGTTACATTGTAGCTATCTTAGCATTTATATTTATTTTACAGGCAACTTTGTATTTATTTTAACTAGGTACAATAGTTATTAAATAGTTAATAACTATTTAATAACTACCTAGCTAAAATAAATACAAATTTACCTGTAAAATAAATCCTAACCTAAGTTACACTAACACCTAACACTACACTATCATTAAATTAACTAAATAAATGAATCATATTTAAAACAAAATACTTACCTGTAAAATAAACCCTAATATAGCTGCAATATAACTAATAGTTACATTGTAGCTATTTTAGCATTTATATTTATTTTACAGGCAACTTTGTATTTATTTTAACTAGGTACAAAAGCTATTAAATAGTTATTGACTAATTAATAGCTACCTAGTTAAAATAATTACAAAATTACCTGTAAAATAAATCCTAACCTAAGTTACAATTAAACCTAATTAACTACAAGTACCTACAATTATCTACAATTAAATAAACTAAAGTACAAAACCCCCCCACTAAATTACAAAAAAAAACAAACACTAAATTACAAAAAATAAAAAAATATTACAAGAATTTTAAACTAATTACACCTAATCTAAGCCCCCTAATAAAATAACAAAGCCCCCCAAAATAAAAAAAATGCCCTACCCTATACTAAATTACAAAAGTTAACAGCTATATTACCTTACCAGCCCTGAACAGGGCCCTTTGCGGGGCATGCCCCAAAGAAAACAGCTCTTTTGCCTGTAAAAAAAAAAACACAATCCCCCCCCCACATTACAACCCACCACCCACATACCCCTACTCTAACCCAAACCCCCCTTAAATAAACCTAACACTACCCCCCTGAAGATCTCCCTACCTTGAGTCGTGTTCACCCAGCCGGGCCGAAGTCTTCATCCGATGGGGCAGAAGAGGACATCCAGACCGGCAGAAGTCTTCATCCAAGCGGGGCAAGAAGAGGTCTTCCATCCATCATACAAGTACCAAAATACAAACAAACACTAAATTACAAAAAATAATAAAATATTACAATAATTTTAAACTAATTACACCTAATCTAAGCCCCCTACTAGCTATTAATATAGCTTCAATATAACTAATAGTTACATTGTAGCTATTTTAGGATTTATATTTATTTTACAGGCAACTTTGTATTTATTTTAACTAGGTACAATAGCTATTAAATAGTTAATAACTATTTAATAACTACCTAGCTAAAATAAATACAAATTTACCTGTAAAATAAATCATAACCTAAGTTACAATTACACCTAACACTACACTATCATTAAATTAACTAAATAAATGAATCCTATATAAAACTAAAGACTTACCTGTAAAATAAACCCTAATATAGCTGCAATATAACTAATAGTTACATTGTAGCTATTTTAGCATTTATATTTATTGTACAGGCAACTTTGTATTTATTTTAACTAGGTACAATAGCTATTAAATAGATATTTACTGTTTAATAGCTACCTAGTTAAAATAATTACAAAATTACCTGTAAAATAAATCCTAACCTAAGTTACAATTAAACCTAACACTACACTATCATTAAATAAATTAACTACAAGTACCTACAATTAAATACAATTAAAAAACTAAACTAAAGTACAACCCCCCCCCCACTAAATTACAAAAAATAAAAAAATATTACAAGAATTTTAAACTAATTACACCTAATCTAAGCCCCCTAATAAAATAACAAAGCCCCCCAAAATAAAAAAAATGCCCTACCTTATACTAAATTACAAAAGTTAACAGCTCTATTACCTTACCAGCCCTGAACAGGGCCTTTTGCGGGGCATGCCCCAAAGAAAACAGCTCTTTTGCCTGTAAAAAAAAACACAACCCCCCCCCCACATTACAACCCACCACCCACATACCCCTACTCTAACCCAAACCCCCCTTAAATAAACCTAACACTACCCCCCTGAAGATCTCCCTACCTTGAGTCGTGTTCACCCAGCCGGGCCGAAGTCTTCATCCGATGGGGCAGAAGAGGACATCCAGACTGGCAGAAGTCTTCATCCAAGCGGGGCAAGAAGAGATCTTCCATCCATCAGAAAAGTACAAAAAAACAAACAAACACTAAATTAGCAAAAATAATAAAATATTGCAATAATTTTAAACTAATTACACCTAATCTAAGCCCCCTACTAGCTATTAATATAGCTACAATATAACTAATAGTTACATTGTAGCTATTTTAGGATTTATATTTATTTTACAGGCAACTTTGTATTTATTTTAACTAGGTACAATAGCTATTAAATAGTTAATAACTACCTAGCTAAAATAAATACAAATTTACCTGTAAAATAAACCCTAACCTAAGTTACAATTACACCTAACACTACACTGTCATTAAATTAACTAAATAAATTAATCCTATATAAAACTAAATACTTACCTGTAAAATAAACTCTAATATAGCTACAATATAACTAATAGTTACATTGTAGCTATTTTAGCATTTATATTTATTTTACAGGCAACTTTGTATTTATTTTAACTAGGTACAAAAGCTATTAAATAGTTATTGACTAATTAATAGCTACCTAGTTAAAATAATTACAAAATTACCTGTAAAATAAATCCTAACCTAAGTTACTATTAAACCTAACTCTACACTATCATTAAATAAATTAACTACAAGTACCTACAATTAAATACAATGAAATAAACTAAACTAAAGTACAAAAAAAACAAACACTAAATTACAAAAAATAAAAAAAATTACAAGAATTTTAAACTAATTACACCTAATCTAAGCCCCCTAATAAAATAACAAAGCCCCCCAAAATAAAAAAATGCCCTACCCTATACTAAATTACAAAAGTAATCAGCTCTATTACCTTACCAGCCCTGAACAGGGCCTTTTGCGGGGGCATGCCCCATAGAAAACAGCTCTTTTGCCTGTAAAAAAAAACACAATACCCCCCCCCACATTACAACCCACCACCCACATACCCCTACTCTAACCCAAACCCCCCTTAAATAAACCTAACACTACCCCCCTGAAGATCTCTCTACCGTGTCTTCACCCAGCGGGCCGAAGTCTTCATCCGATCGGGCAGAAGAGGACATCCAGACCGGCAGAAGTCTTCATCCAAGCGGGGCAAGAAGAGGTCTTCCATCCATCAGAAGTCTTGATCCAGGCGGCATCTTCTCTGTTCATCCATCCGGAGCGGAGCGGCAGCATCCTGAAGACATCCCACGCAGAGCATCCTCTTCTTTCTTGATCCGACGACTAGGTGACTGTACCTTTAAGTGACGTCATCCAAGATGGCGTCCCTTGAATTCCGATTGGCTGATAGGATTCTATCAGCCAATCGGAATTAAGGTATGATAAATCTGATTGGCTGATTCAATCAGCCAATCAGATTCAAGTTCAATCCGATTGGCTGATCCAATCAGCCAATCAGATTGAGCTCGCATTCTATTGGCTGATCGGAACAGCCAATAGAATGCGAGGTCAATCTGATTGGCTGATTCCATCAGCCAATCGGATTGAACTTGAATCTGATTGGCTGATTAAATCAGCCAATCAGATTTTTCCTACCTTAATTCCGATTGGCTGATAGAATCCTATCAGCCAATCGGAATTCAAGGGACGCCATCTTGGATGACGTCACTTAAAGGTACAGTCACCTAGTCGTCGGATCAAGAAAGAAGAGGATGCTCTGCGTGGGATGTCTTCAGGATGCTGCCGCTCCGCTCCGGATGGATGAACAGAGAAGATGCCGCCTGGATCAAGACTTCTGATGGATGGAAGACCTCTTCTTGCCCCGCTTGGATGAAGACTTCTGCCGGTCTGGATGTCCTCTTCTGCCCGAACGGATGAAGACTTCGGCCCGCTGGGTGAAGACACGGTAGAGAGATCTTCAGGGGGGTAGTGTTAGGTTTATTTAAGGGGGGTTTGGGTTAGAGTAGGGGTATGTGGGTGGTGGGTTGTAATGTGGGGGGGGGTATTGTGTTTTTTTTTACAGGCAAAAGAGCTGTTTTCTATGGGGCATGCCCCGCAAAAGGCCCTGTTCAGGGCTGGTAAGGTAATAGAGCTGATTACTTTTGTAATTTAGTATAGGGTAGGGCATTTTTTTATTTTGGGGGGCTTTGTTATTTTATTAGGGGGCTTAGATTAGGTGTAATTAGTTTAAAATTCTTGTAATTTTTTTTATTTTTTGTAATTTAGTGTTTGTTTTTTTTGTACTTTAGTTTAGTTTATTTCATTGTATTTAATTGTAGGTACTTGTAGTTAATTTATTTAATGATAGTGTAGAGTTAGGTTTAATAGTAACTTAGGTTAGGATTTATTTTACAGGTAATTTTGTAATTATTTTAACTAGGTAGCTATTAAACAGTAAATATCTATTTAATAGCTATTGTACCTAGTTAAAATAAATACAAAGTTGCCTGTAAAATAAATATAAATGCTAAAATAGCTACAATATAACCATTAGTTATATTGTAGCTATATTAGGGTTTATTTTACAGGTAAGTATTTAGTTTTATATAGGATTAATTTATTTAGTTAATTTAATGATAGTGTAGTGTTAGGTGTAATTGTAACTTAGGTTAGGGTTTATTTTACAGGTAAATTTGTATTTATTTTAGCTAGGTAGTTATTAACTATTTAATAGCTAATGTACCTAGTTAAAATAAATACAAAGTTGCCTGTAAAATAAATATAAATCCTAAAATAGCTACAATGTAACTATTAGTTATATTGTAGCTATATTAATAGCTAGTAGGGGGCTTAGATTAGGTGTAATTAGTTTAAAATTATTGTAATATTTTATTATTTTTGCTAATTTAGTGTTTGTTTGTTTTTTTGTACTTTTCTGATGGATGGAAGACCTCTTCTTGCCCCGCTTGGATGAAGACTTCTGCCAGTCTGGATGTCCTCTTCTGCCCCATCGGATGAAGACTTCGGCCCGGCTGGGTGAACACGACTCAAGGTAGGGAGATCTTCAGGGGGGTAGTGTTAGGTTTATTTAAGGGGGGTTTGGGTTAGAGTAGGGGTATGTGGGTGGTGGGTTGTAATGTGGGGGGAGGGATTGTGTTTTTTTTTTACAGGCAAAAGAGCTGTTTTCTTTGGGGCATGCCCCGCAAAGGGCCCTGTTCAGGGCTGGTAAGGTAATAGAGCTGTTAACTTTTGTAATTTAGTATAGGTTAGGGCATTTTTTTTATTTTGGGGGGCTTTGTTATTTTATTAGGGGGCTTAGATTAGGTGTAATTAGTTTAAAATTCTTGTAATATTTTTTTATTTTTTGTAATTTAGTGGGGGGGGGTTTGTACTTTAGTTTAGTTTTTTTAATTGCATTTAATTGTAGGTACTTGTAGTTAATTTATTTAATGATAGTGTAGTGTTAGGTTTAATTGTAACTTAGGTTAGGATTTATTTTACAGGTAATTTTGTAATTATTTTAACTAGGTAGCTATTAAATAGTCAATATCTATTTAATAGCTATTGAACCTAGTTAAAATGAATACAAAGTTGCCTGTACAATAAATATAAATGCTAAAATAGCTACAATGTAACTATTAGTTATATTGCAGCTATATTAGGGTTTATTTTACAGGTAAGTCTTTAGTTTTATATAGGATTCATTTATTTAGTTAATTTAATGACAGTGTAGTGTTAGGTGTAATTGTAACTTAGGTTATGATTTATTTTACAGGTAAATTTGTATTTATTTTAGCTAGGTAGTTATTAAATAGTTATTAACTATTTAATAACTATTGTACCTAGTTAAAATAAATACAAAGTTGCCTGTAAAATACATATAAATCCTAAAATAGCTACAATGTAACTATTAGTTATATTGAAGCTATATTAATAGCTAGTAGGGGGCTTAGATTAGGTGTAATTAGTTTAAAATTATTGTAATATTTTATTATTTTTTGTAATTTAGTGTTTGTTTGTATTTTGGTACTTGTATGATGGATGGAAGACCTCTTCTTGCCCCACTTGGATGAAGACTTCTGCCGGTCTGGATGTCCTCTTCTGCCCCATCGGATGAAGACTTCGGCCTGGCTGGGTGAACACGACTCAAGGTAGGGAGATCTTCAGGGGGGTAGTGTTAGGTTTATTTAAGGGGGGTTTGGGTTAGAGTAGGGGTATGTGGGTGGTGGGTTGTAATGTGGGGGGGGGATTGTGTTTTTTTTTTACAGGCAAAAGAGCTGTTTTCTTTGGGGCATGCCCCGCAAAGGGCCCTGTTCAGGGCTGGTAAGGTAATAGAGCTGTTAACTTTTGTAATTTAGTATAGGGTAGGGCATTTTTTTTATTTTGGGGGGCTTTGTTATTTTATTAGGGGGCTTAGATTAGGTGTAATTAGTTTAAAATTCTTGTAATATTTTTTTATTTTTTGTAATTTAGTGTTTGTTTTTTTTTGTAATTTAGTGGGGGGGTTTTGTACTTTAGTTTATTTAATTGTAGATAATTGTAGGTACTTGTAGTTAATTAGGTTTAATTGTAACTTAGGTTAGGATTTATTTTACAGGTAATTTTGTAATTATTTTAACTAGGTAGCTATTAATTAGTCAATAACTATGTAATAGCTATTGTACCTAGTTAAAATAAATACAAAGTTGTCTGTAAAATAAATATAAATGCTAAAATAGCTACAATGTAACTATTAGTTATATTGCAGCTATATTAGGGTTTATTTTACAGGTAAGTATTTTGTTTTAAATAGGATTCATTTATTTAGTTAATTTAATGATAGTGTAGTGTTAGGTGTTAGTGTAACTTAGGTTAGGATTTATTTTACAGGTAAATTTGTATTTATTTTAGCTAGGTAGTTATTAAATAGTTATTAACTATTTAATAACTATTGTACCTAGTTAAAATAAATACAAAGTTGCCTGTAAAATAAATATAAATGCTAAGATAGCTACAATGTAACTATTAGTTATATTGCAGCTATATTAGGGTTTATTTTACAGGTAAGTATTTTGTTTTAAATAGGATTCATTTATTTAGTTAATTTAATGATAGTGTAGTGTTAGGTGTTAGTGTAACTTAGGTTAGGATTTATTTTACAGGTAAATTTGTATTTATTTTAGCTAGGTAGTTATTAAATAGTTATTAACTATTTAATAACTATTGTACCTAGTTAAAATAAATACAAAGTTGCCTGTAAAATAAATATAAATGCTAAGATAGCTACAATGTAACTATTAGTTATATTGCAGCTATCTTAGGGTTTATTTTACAGGTAAGTCTTTAGTTTTAAATAGGATTCATTTATTTAACTATAGTAAACTTATTTCGTTTTATTTAAATTATATTTAAGTTAGGGGGTGTTAGGGTTAGGGTTAGACTTAGGTTTAGGGGTTAATAACCTTATTATAGTAGCGGCGACGATGGGGGCGGGAGATTAGGGGTTAATAATTGTAGGTAGGTGGCGGCGATGTTAGGGAGGGCAGATTAGGGGTTAATAAAATGTATTATAGTGTTTGCGAGGCGGGAGTGCGGCGGTTTAGGGGTTAATACATTTATTATAGTGGCGGCGATTTGCGGTCGGCAGATTAGGGGTTAATACTTGTAGTTAGATTGCGGCGACGTTGGGGGAGGCAGATTAGGGGTTAATAACTATAATGTAGGGGTCGGCGGTGTTAGGGACAGCAGATTAGGGGTTAATAGCTATAATGTAGGCGGCGATATCGGGTCGGCAGATTAGGGGTTAATACTTGTAGTTAGATTGCGGCGACGTTGGGGGAGGCAGATTAGGGGTTAATAACTATAATGTAGGGGTCGGCGGTGTTAGGGACAGCAGATTAGGGGTTAATAGCTATAATGTAGGCGGCGGCGATATCGGGTCGGCAGATTAGGGGTTAATACTTATAGTTAGATTGCGGCGACGTTGGGGGGAGGCAGATTAGGGGTTAATAACTATAATGTAGGGGTCGGCGGTGTTAGGGACAGCAGATTAGGGGTTAATAGCTATAATGTAGGTGGCGGCGATATTCGGTTGGCAGATTAGGGGTTAATAAAATAATGCAGGTGTCAGCGATAGCGGAGGCAGCAGATTAGGGGTTAATAAGTGTTAGATTAGGGGTGTTTAGAGACTCGGGGTACATGTTAGGGTGTTAGGTGCAGACTTAGTGTTTCCCCATAGGAAACAATGGGGCTGCGGTGTTAGTTTTTTTTCAGCCGAAACTCCCATTGTTTCCTATGGGGAAATGCCGAATTTTAACGAGCTAATTCGGATTTATTCGGAGATACGGCAGCTATTTCGGATTCATTCGGTAGATTCGGAAGTATTTTAATTCGGAAATCCGAATCGATCCGAATCTCCGAATTTACCGAATTTACCGAATTTCCGAATTAATCCGAAACGAACCGCACATGTCTACTAAAGCTCTTCTGTCTTGATGCAATGCATGTGCATTAAAAAAAGCTGCCTTAGCCTTTCTTAATTTTGAGATTGACATCTTGTGCACACAGCTGGTGCTGATGCTAGAGCCTAGCAGCCACTGATTGGTGTGTATGCAATATGCACTTGATTGCCTGTCAATCAAGCCCATGAAAGGGTGCATACTTACCAAGCAGCTGCTATGTAGGCTTCTAAATCAGCAAGGGGGGGGGTACACAAAGATGCTGATTCCACCAGAGTACACTTCTATGTCCCTTTAAGGTTATTACTTTGCAACTATAGAGAGCAGGTGGGACAATCTTTTTGTGACTTTCTCCAGTTTCACCATTTCCTATTTTATTCTGCTCCACTCATTCACTAAGCAATAGAAACTGGGTGTTTTTAGGGAAGGGGCTCCATAAAATAACACATGAATCAGAGAGACTAGAGACATTAGATATGTTGTTACTGAATCTAGTTCTCAGTCACAGTGATCAACTTACATGTGTTTGAGTGTGATTGATGCCCTTCCTTATCCTGTTTTTAGTAATCTAGAGCAGGGATGGCCAAGTAATGTCCTGAATAACTCATGTGGCCCTCTGCACTAGTTTTTGTGGCCCCAGGAAAAAACAAACAAAAAACATGTGCTTTGGGGTAGCCTCAACTCAAAACAGAGGGGATTAGTACCCTGCAACTTTACCTAAATTTGGCCTTGTGGCACTGGACATTTTTAGGAAATATATTTTTATTTGTGTGTTTAATAGCCATTAATGTATCTGAATCTTTTAAAAAGTCTTCTAAAATTTGATCTGACTGTATCTCCAAAGTGTTAGTAAGCTGCTTATAACTGAACTAGTGGAATGGAATACCACTGGTATCATTATTAATATTATCAGTATTTGTTTTATTTTAAGCGCAAAATGTAGTTTGGTACAAAATAAAGAAAAAAGTTTTCTATCCAACTATCCCACAGAACCCTCTGCTGCTCTCCCTACTTATAAACATCCTGGTATAATAAAATTACACCAATTCAAGCAGGGGTGGAACCAGGGGTGAAACTACAGGGGGTGCAGAGGTTTCAACTGAGGGTGGGGCCCAGCTTAAAAAAAATAGTTCCCCCCCCCCCCATAAAAAAAACGTTGACCTTCCACTGCATGCACTAACATCATGTGAATGTGACATGATGCTTCACTAGTGTCTCTGACTACATGGGTTAGTATTTCAGTTTTAACCATTGGTGTTTATGTGTATGTGTGTATGTATGTCACTATAAAGTACCACTATATACAGTTAGGGATGCCACCTCAGCCATGTTTTCCTGGACACTTATGAGATACACATGCTGCAGGGTGTGCAGGGAGGAACATGTATTGTGTTTCTGGACAGCACTATTCATATTCCATCCTGCACACCCTGTAGCATGTGTAACTTATAAGTGTTCTGTATTTTAAGGGATGGGTGGCAACCCTAATATACAGTACGGGGGGGGGGGGGCTGGACCATGTCACTGACTACTGTGGTCACTTTACAAAGTACTGGGGCGGGTAGGGTCAGGCGAGCTATCTCACCGGCAGATTACAGATGTCACTAACTCGCTTTATACAGTACTGGTGGGTTAATCAGTGTCACTATGTACAGTAATAGGGGGTCAGACCATCTCACAGACTGTTGGCACAGGGTACCTCCTTTTGCAGACATGTAATCTGATTCACATTTTTTTTTCTGAGTTAAATGTAAAAAAAAAAAAAAAAAAAAAAAGATATGTATCAAATTCACTTTTTTTTTTGGGGGGGGGGGGGGGTATGGGGGGCCCTTCTTATATTCTTGCACCTGGGCCCTGTGGTTTCTAGTTACGCCTCTGCGTGGAAGTTCCACATCTTGGGTATCTGCTATCCCATACGTCACTAGCTCATGGACTCTTGCTAATTACATGAAAGAAAACATAATTTATGTAAGAACTTACCTGATAAATTCATTTATTTCATATTAGCAAGAGTCCATGAGGCCCACCCTTTTTGTGGTGGTTATGATTTTTTTGTATAAAGCACAATTATTCCAATTCCTTATTTTTGATGCTTTTGCTCCTTTCTTATCACCCCACTTCTTGGCTATTCGTTAAACTGAATTGTGGGTGTGGTGAGGGGTGTATTTATAGGCATTTTAAGGTTTGGGAAACTTTGCCCCTCCTGGTAGGAATGTATATCCCATACGTCACTAGCTCATGGACTCTTATATGAAAGAAATGAATTTATCAGGTAAGTTCTTACATAAATTATGTTTTTTTCTTTGTATTTCTGATTTTGTTTGACAGGGAGAATTTTTCTGTACTCCCTTTATGTTACATGTATGTTCCAATTATTTCAATAAAGCTTTAAAAATTAAAAAAAAAAAAAAAAAAGTACAAATGTCAGCTCATTATAACACATAAGGGAAAATATACAGAATTAAAAATATTTTCCCTAACAAGATATACTTTTACTACACGATAGATAAACTTGATTTTTACACCTAGACTAGATTTATCAAGCCTCTACGGCTGCAAGTTCTAACAAGAACTTGCTCGCCATGATTTATCAAGCAGCGGTCACCAGACCGCTGCTTCCCTAAGATCTTCGCCACCTCTATTGTGGCGAAATTCAATCTCCTCAGTCGAGTCCGACCGAGGAGATTGACAGCTCCTGCCCGCGCGTGATTGGCTGTGCGCGGGCAGGGGGCGGGATTGCACGCGAGTGCAAAATTGCGCTCGTGTGCAATCGAGTGCAAAATTGCGCTCGTGTGCAATGGCGAATACCTGCGGGTAATTTCGCCCCGCCACAGGCGAGCTGAGGCGTACAGGGGCGCGTTAATAAATCTAGCCCTAGATTGCACTATACCTTCTGAAACCTCTTGAGAAATAGAGGTCTAACAATCCTGCCCCCTGTACCAATAACTCATCCCTTGAGAAAAGATGGTATAAGAAAGTCATTGATCCCCATTACTCATTCTAAACACTGACCCCAACTTCCTCAGGAAGCATTGTCGGCTCACTAATTCAATAAAGAATTACGCCACACTCAACTCTTATATGCTTAATCAGATAAAATGCAATAGCTATTATGCATATACGTTCTGTCTCACTCTTTTATACCTTTTATTTCTTCCCCCTTTTAACTTATTCTTTCCCCTTCTTCCTTCTTTTATTTATATGGAAGTTTTAAATATTTACAAACTCTTTGTGTCGTAATGAAATATTGAAGTCAGCTTAATAGATTACAACATAAGGACACTTCTACTGTTTCAACATGGGACTAATACTGCGACAGCTTCTTAGATCAGCTGTGTATCATAACCTTTTGTTTGTTTTATAATGAAAAAATGTGAAAAAGCCTTCTTAATTCTTTGCAACTGTGATCACCATTTAAATATGATACGCAGATCTACTGTACTGTTAAAACTTTTAAGTAAATAAATAGTTGTTTAAAAAAAAAAAAAAAGATATACCACATAATTGCTCAAGTATTTTGTGACAATATTCATTTATACTCTTCAAACCAGAAGTATATTTTGAAGCTTATTAAAGAAGAAATGCAATAAAGCAATGCAACCTGTAAAAACAAAAACAAAACTAAAAAACATTTTATTGTGTTTAGCTGTAGCTGAAAACAGATATTCCTGCATACAAAAATGTACTTTATTTATAATTGTGCAGAGTATTATTTTTTACCAACACCCATCAATCTGTCACTGGGGCTAAGTTGTGCTAAAACATGCATTTACATTTTAATTTAAACTTTCTTATAAGATACTCTTTTTTTAATGCAGTTAAATATATTTAACATTTTAAATAGTGCTCCTTCAACAAAGGATATCAAGATAATTAACCCATTTTGATAATGGAAGTAAACTGGAAAGTTGTTTAAAATCATATGCTCTATCTGAATCATGAAAGAAAGTTTTGGGTTTCATGGCGGCCCTTTAAGTATTGGGCATCTTTTTATTTCTGATGATCTTTTCAAGGGTTTTCAATGTTTGCAGTTGGTAGTAAAGATTACAAACAATTGCACAGGTCTAAAATATAGCATTGATCCTTACAGATTAGGTTATTCAAATAATTTACTCAATATTTAGAGCCAACCAATGTGCCTGCCTAGGGACCCATACAGACAGAGGGTCTTGTAGGGAAAAATGATGTGGTCAGTTTTTTACTGGTATAGACAGCCTCAATAAAGTACCTTAGGCACACTAGAACCATTATCTGGCTCTGTCTGCTATCATACAGCATTTTTGCATACAATTATAACAGCTGTGCAATTTCCAAAATAACCAGCAGAGCTCCCCATAACCCTTCATTTGGACAAGGAATTGCATAATCCTCTCACATGACAAAAGTTTGAAAACAGGAAGCTTTATGTGTAAAGGATGCAGAATCAAGTATGAACTAATAAGGCTGGAATTATTTGTGACATTCTGAAGCAAGCATTACATTCTCTAATTTTTAAAGACCCAGCCCGCAGCCTAACTATGGCCTAGTTTCCATTGTTCTTGTAAACTGTGTACACTGGTGGTAGTAATAATCTCCATTAACCCCTTAAGGACACAGCTTCAGTTTGCTCAATTGATCCATGGCAGAATAATTCCTTCATTGGTCATTTAGGGGTTAAAGTCTATTGAGATGTTTTATGTTACACACACACACACACACATATATATATATATATATATATATATATATATATATATAAAAAACACACACGCAATATTCTATCTTTGGATTTTCGTGCTAGTCAGGTTACCGCTAGAGCGAAAACCGGTTATTTTCAACTCGTAATACAAGCATAAAAATCTTACTTCTAGCACAATTAATGCTCGAGCGTCAATTTGCCATTCACTCATAATCTAGCCCTGAGTGGGAGCAAATTACAGTGTTCCCTTTAATTCTTCTTATTGACAGTCGTGATAATGGTGAATATATATATACAGGTAGCCCTCAGTTTACGCCGGGGTTAGGTTCCAGAAGGAATGGTTGTAAATCGAAACCATTGTAAATTGAAACCCAGTTTATAATGTAAGTCAATGGGAAGTGAGGGAGTTAGGTTCCAGGCCCCTCTCAAAATTGTCATAAGTTACACCTAATACATTATTTTTAAAGCTTTGAAATGAAGACTTTAAATGCTAAACAGCATTATAAACCTAATAAAATAATCACACAACACAGAATATATAATTAAAATAAGTTAAATGAACAAAAACATTTGCTAAACGGCATTAAAAACCTAATAAAATAATCACACAACACAGACTTCACTTGCATTTTTCTGCAAACAGTTCTTTCTATGCATTCCAATCTGGACTGATTTATAGTCAGGAAAATCTTGTTCCTTTGTAATCTGCTCAATAGCTCAGGTCTGTTTAAACTGATTAATTTTAGCTTGCTTGGCTTTGCTGCAACACAAGCGGACAGCTCACCTATTGGCTATTTTAATAAATGCACTGCTTCTCAATGCTTTTCAATAGCAGTCACATGACTGGAAATAAAGGTTGTTATTCTGAAACGGTGTAAATTGAACCGTTGTAAAACGAGGGCCACCTGTATATATATATAATATATATATATATATATATTCACCGTTATCACGACTGTCAATAAGAAGAATTAAAGGGAACACTGTAATTTGCTCCCACTCAGGGCTAGATTATGAGTGAATGGCAAATTGACGCTCGAGCATTAATTGTGCTAGAAGTAAGATTTTTATGCTTGTATTACGAGTTGAAAATAACCGGTTTTCGCTCTAGCGGTAACCTGGCTAGCACGAAAATCCAAAGATAGAATATTGCGTGTGTGTTTACGTATTCCCTAATAGAAGTCAATTGAGAAAAAATGGGAGGAAAAACACACCCCACTCTCACGCAAACACGATCGTATATTCTCATTTGCACTAAACCAACATGAAAATAGGAATATTTCATATTCCAATGTTCTTTACAAAAATACATATTTCTACATATATCTGATGGTATTTTGGTACAACCAATATCTATACCTATATATACTGTATATATAGATAATTATATATACTGTAGGTATAGACATATACAGATATAAATAGAAATGTCTATTTAAAAATACTTAGAACAGATTCTGCTATGTGCAGAACATTGGAATTTGACATATTTACAGTAAATACATAATTAAAACCTTTATTAAAAATGAATAGTGCATAAATATTCTTTTACATGTTTTCATCCACTTAACGGCAAAGGGCTCCAATTACCATATATATACAGTATATGATACACTGTTTGGGAATGGCGGCTTGAAACACTGCACAGTCAGTAAGATTGTCTTGAGAAAGGCTCACTGAAGGAGCCGAAACGTCGACTTTTGTGATGTTATACTTTCAATAAAAATATCACCTTAATGCAACAAAGACCCGTGAGTGCCCTCCATCATTAGTTTTGTAAGATGAATATCTTTAAGGAGTCACCTGGGCTACGTATGGGATACCAAAAGAGTGAGTGCATGAAGTGAATGGAATATATATGTATACATATGTATTTATATGTGTATTTATGTCTATAAATACATATATACACATATAAATACATATGTACACATATATATATATATATATTGTATATTTATATATATATATATATATATATATATATATATATATATATATATATATATATATATATATATATATATATATATATATATAGTACAGAAGTCAGCACTCATTGGTCTTGTGTAATAAAACTTAGCATTTAATAGCCATATTTAAAAACAGCAAACGTTTCGAAACCTAACTGGCCTCTTTGTCAATGCAAATACAAAAATCTTACCTGATTTTTGTATTTGCATTGATAAAGAAGCCAGTTAGGCTTCACGTTTGCTGTTTTTAAATATGGCTATTAAATGCTAAGTTTTATTACACAAGACCAATGAGTGCTGACTTCTGTACTACTATTTGCCTATTGATTGTAAAGCACTGTGGCATATATATATATATATATATATATATATATATATATGTGTGTGTATATATATATATATATATATATATATATGCAGTGGGGCAAAAAAGTATTTAGTCAGCCACCAATTGTGCAAGTTCCCCCATTTAAGAAGATGAGAGAGGCCTGTAATTTTCATCTTAGGTATACCTCAACTATGAGAGACAAAATGTGGAAACAAATCCAGACAATCACATTGTCTGATTTGGAAAGAATTTATTTGCATATTATGGTGGAAAATAAGTATTTGGTCACCTACAAACAAGCAAGATTTCTGGCTCTCACATACCTGTATCTTCTTCTTTAAGAGGCTCCTCTGACCTCCACTCATTACCTGTATTAATGGCACCTGTTTGAACTTGTTATCGGTATATAAGACTCCTGTCCACAAACTCAAACAGTCACACTCCAAACTCCACTATGGTGAAGACCAAAGAGCTGTCGAAGGACACCAGAAACAAAATTGTAGACCTGCACCAGGCTGGGAAGACTGATTCTGCAATTGCCAAGCAGCTTGGTGTGAGGAAATCAACTGTGGGAGCAATAATTAGAAAATGGAAGACATACAAGACCACTGATAATCTCCCTCGATCTGGGGCTCCCTGCAAGGTCTCACCCCGTGGGGTCAAAATGATCACAAGAACGGTGAGCAAACATCCCAGAACCACACGGGGGGACCTAGTGAATGACCTGCAGAGAGCTGGGACCAACGTAACAAAGGCTACCATCAGTAACACACTACGCAGCCAGGGACTCAGATCCTGCAGTGCCAGACGTGTCCCCCTGCTTAAGCCAGTACATGTCCGGGCCCGTCTGAAGTATGCTAGAGAGCATTTGGATGATCCAGAAGCGGATTGGGAGAATGTCATATGGTCAGATGAACCCAAAGTAGAACTGTTTGGTAGAAACACAACTTGTCGTGTTTGGAGGAGAGAGAATGCTGAGTTGCAACCAAAGAACACCATACCTACTGTGAAGCATGGGGGTGGCAACATCATGCTTTGGGGCTGTTTCTCTGCAAAGGGACGACTGATCCGTGTACATGAAAGAATGATTGGGGCCATGTATCCTGAGATTTTGAGTGCAAACCTCCTTCCATCAGCAAGTGCATTGAAGATGAAACGTGGCTGGGTCTTTCAGCATGACAATGATCCCAAACACACCGCCCGGGCAACGAAGGAGTGGCTTCGTAAGAAGCATTTCAAGGTCCTGGAGTGGCCTAGCCAGTCTCCAGATCTCAACCCCATAGAAAACCTTTGGAGGGAGTTGAAAGTCCGTGTTGCCCAGCGACAGCCCCAAAACATCACTGCTCTAGAGGAGATCTGCATGCAGGAATGGGCCAACATACCAGCAACAGTGTGTGACAACCTTGTGAAGACTTACAAAAAACGTTTGACCTCTGTCATTGCCAACAAAGTATATATAACAACGTATTGAGATGAACTTTTGATATTGACCAAATACTTATTTCTCACCATAATTTGAAAACAAATTCTTTCCAAATCAGACAATGTGATTGTCTGGATTTGTTTCCACATTTTGTCTCTCATAGTTGAGGTATACCTATGATGAAAATTACAGGCCTCTCTCATCTTCTTAAAGGGACAGTCTACACCAGAATTTTTATTGTTTTAAAAGATAGAGAATCCCTTTATTACACATTTGCCAGTTTTGAATAACCAACACAGTTATAATAATATACTTTTAACCTCTGTGATTATCTTGTATCTAAGCCTCTGCAAACTGCCCCTTTTTTCAGTCCTTTTGACAGACTTGCAGTTTAGCCAATCAGTGCCTGCTCCCAGATTACTTCACGTGCATGAGCACAGTGTTATCTATATGAAATATGTGAACTAACACCCTCTAGTGGTGAAAAACTGTTAAAATGCAATCTGAAAGAGGTGGGCTTCAAGGTCTAAGAAATTAGCATATGAACCTCCTAGGTTAAGCTTTCAACTAAGAATACCAAGAGAACAAAGCAAAATTGGTGATAAAAGTAAATTGGAAAATTGTTTAAAATTACATGCTCTATCTGAATCATGAAAGTTTATTTTGGCCTAGACTGTCCCTTTAAGTGGGAGAACTTGCACAATTGGTGGCTGACTAAATACTTTTTTGCCCCACTGTATATATATATATATATATATATATATATATATATACGCACACATATACATTTTTAGAGATGTATATGTATGTAGGTCTATGTTAAAGCCCTATGCCTGCCTTTTTTTCTCTCTAACACCTGAGATCTCATAACTTTGAGCCTTTATAACTTCTGTGAGGGCTATCCGGCTTGGCACCAGTTGGAGCACATGGCTATTTGCCAAGAGGTGGAAAAGTCACCTCACAGTAAAATAGCATTCTGCCATAGGCTACCTGAGCAGCTCAGTGCGGTGAACGCTTCAAACAAATAAAGGAACTTTCAGCATGAAGTATTTTATACTTCATGACTGAAAGTCCCCTTTATTTGTTCCAATGGTAAATCATAGTCTTTCACAAATGCTAGGATTCACCATCCCTTTAAGCACTAATTTCAGTCCTGAGATCTTGTATTATAGTTACATTATTCTGGGAGAGGAATACAAGCTTACACTTGTCAAGGGCACATGTCTGTTTAACCAGGAAATTATTCCTGTTTAGAACTGTCTTATGAACAACAGACCATAAAACTTTAGGTTTTGTATGGCCAAGTTTAATTTCAATCAAATAATTAATTTGATGCTTCTCATGGAAAGCCATCATATTAGTATGTTGTGATAAAAAACTGTGGATTATTAGTAACAATAACAATAATCGTGTGGCTTGATAAAAGAAAAGGCTAAATTAGGGATAAAAGAGAAAACTCTGATCTTACACAAACATGATAATGGCAAAAGCAAATTAATAATATCTCATGTTGTTGGATTCAGAACTGCAGAACTTGACTGAACTTAGAGTTGTGTGTGTGATGGGGGGGTATAGAGTTGTGTGTGTGATGGGGGGTATAGAGTTGTGTGTGTGATGGGGGGTAGGATGTGAAATTATTGTTAATGTAGCTTGTGTAAGCTGCTTGCTAGGGACCTGCATTTTATATGTAGTCTGATGTGACCTGTAGCTTGCGTAATGGGGTTATGAGAGACGAGAACTGGATTTAGGTTTGTCATGACCAACAAATAATCCTAAAGAGCTGCAGCAAGCATACAACTAACGTGTCGACTCTAGAATATGATGCAGGCATATAACAGGCATAGAAGGGGAGCAGAGTCCATTGGTGTAAGTTCTGATGTGGGCAAGCAGCTGGTATTTGGTATTTTGTGTTTGTTTTATGTAAACTTTAGTTTCTACACTGAAAAAGAAAAGTTTACTTAAAGGGACAGAAAGTTAAAAACTGAAAAACGCATCGGTGCATCACAATTTTGAATAGAAGCATTTAGCAATATACATTCATTATTAAAATGCTTCTAGCAAAATTTATTAGTTTCAGCTGCCTACGCACATATGCTGTGGTGCAGCTAGAGTATCAGGATTCAGAAACCATGCCCAGGTCGTTGTGCATATTGCGTCAGTCAATATTTATTTTTTGTCATACAAGACACTGCTGGCTCTGAGATGTGTTTGAATGCTAATGTATGGGGCATTCACAGCATGTCGTATAATATACCTTAATAATAAAAATTAAAAAAAAAATACAGAAAAAAGTGCAATATGCAGATTAAAAAAAAAAAAAGAATTGGCTTGCTTTGATGTAAGCTTGACACCTGTAACTGAGGTTTTCCTGAGAGTCTTGCAGTAATCTACAACTTCCTTGCCAGTTTGGCTTGAGGGCATGGACACAATTTACCTACATGTGCACTGTGCTACTGCTGGGATACTCTGGACCAGCTAAAGCAGCAACCAGTCCCACTGTCCCACAGTATATGAAGTTATGATTATGCATAGTTGCAAACCCTGCTTCTTGCTACAAGTTTTCATTTTTTTCATTAATACTGCTGATTGTAATTTATATAGATGGAAATGTGCAACACGTAAATAAACATTTTACTTTAATAGTTTTGATAGGAAAGCTACTAGTCCATAGTTGCCAACAGTCCCTGATTTCCAGGGACAGTCCCTGGATTTTGTTGTATGTCCCTGGATTTTTTTTGTCCCTGGAAATGTCCCTGAAAATCTCTTTTGCATTTGTTGTTTGCATACACACATACACACACATACATATATACAGATAGATAGATAGATGATAGATATAGTGTATTATTTAAATATAATTCATTCCTAATGGAATATTATTATTATTGAATGGGTTCACATATTATTTGTCTTTCTAATTTTGATGCTGTGTTGTAAAAATAACCATATGCCCAGAATGTGTTCCAGAGACTGGGTAGGTGTAAGAGCTTGGTGCTGTAATCTGTATAATAAACTATGGATAAGTATAAATTATACTATTACTTTCAAATGGGTGTGTTTTGATTGCAGAACTGAGTGGGCGGAGCAGTTGAACAGTAGGTCGTCAATACTCCAGTAACCCGCTTGCTTGCTCTGCTGCAAAGTATCCCTGGAATTTTTTTTGAAATGTTGGCAACTATGCTAGTCGCTTAAGCTAACATATTTATCACACATTATAATCACCAAAATAACATGGGTAAATAAATTAACAGATAAAAAAAAAGAGAATGAATAGTGAAAACAAATTAAATGAAGAGTTGGAAACATGAAAAGAATTGAACAGGACTAGATTTATCCTGGGTGTTATTCGTCCCTTTTGGGATGACAGCGCACACGGACAAGGTTTCATTGGATTCATGCGCAGTGCACGGAGTGGAAGTGTAATAGCGGTGTTTGCTTCTATGAGGTCCATGAGTTAGCTGTTCTCATTAATAGTATTACACTCTGTATACTGCGATTTTACAGACGCTGTACTGAATGTTACATATCTGCAACGTCCTGATAGATAGAAAATAACGTGTCTGATGTCTGTGTATAACATAGCGGATTGAGTTGAGAGGAACTGTGTGGGCTCGTGCCCGTGCCCGTGCCCGGGACTTGAGAACAACTAAAGTGGTGCCAGACGCGTGTAGTTAAAGCGTTCACGAGCACCTACCCAGTCAGGCTTTTGTTACCTTAGTAACCAGTCCACGAGCACTTGCAACTTTTTCCTCTCCCTTATCTCTGCATGCTGCTGGCAGTGAGAGCTGAGGAGCACATCAAGGTAAGAAGGATACGTGTTGTTATGGTTTTAGCGCACCAGTTTTACTGTCATTACTACCATGATCTGCATATACTGGTTCTTGGCTTGGGACAAGGCTCAAGGTGGGGTGGAGCAGCAGCCTGCAGATACTTTTTGAACACTTTACTATTATTATTTTTTAAATGTATCTTTCCCATTGTCTACCCTTACTTTACAGCATTGTCTGCCCTTGCATTGGGATGCAAAACAGAGGGATCATTCATGTAAACATTTTTTTCATCATTTTCAGTCACAGAGTCAAGAGAATGATTTTTTTTTTGTATGGTCCTTCACTGATTTATATTATATTGCTATTTTTTATTTAGTTTTATTTAATGCTTTGGTTTAGCAAATCCATCAAATAACTGGAATGGTTTGCTACTCTATATCGTTTGCCCGTCTTTCCTTAGAGACTTTACACTTAGCCCATTTTCTTAGGGAAGCGTGGATGGGGAGGAGCTAACTTCCTAAACTCAGTGAAAAAAATCCAGCTTCCTTCCTATGTAGCTAGCAGTGTGCTGTTTTGATACTCAAGTCACCAGATAGGAGCAGAAGGCAAAAAATATGTAATATATGTTTTACTGATATGGAGACGTAAAATAAGCTCTATGTATGTTTTTGCATGTCTGTGTCAGTGGGCTCTGTTCTTTGTGAGTGACTATTTTGGTAGTGGATGAGTGTGCCTCACTGCCTTGGTTCCTGTGTCTGCATTTGTGTTATCCTTGTGTGTTTTTAAATGTCTTGCAATATTCTCGGGTGCCTGTGTGAAAGCTGAATTGTACATATAATTCCTTGGGTATCTTTTGTATATAGGTGGCTGTACATGGATATTTATGCATGGGTTTTGATGTATCTAGCACATGTTGCTAAAGGCTTACTAATGTGGGTCTTAGTGTTATCCTGGGTGTTCTGTATGAGCATGTGTGCATACTTTGTTTATATATCTTTGTATGAGTACTGTGGGTAGCTAGATCTATGTAAGCTTCAGTTTGTAAGTATGTATATTGCCCTTTGTGTGGGTTTGTGCACAGGTGATTATAAGTATTATTATTTTTTGTGTATGTGACTGTCAACCCTAGAATGGTCTTGCTATTTGTGTTTGGTTGTGGTATTGCTTATTTGTGGAGGTATTTATGTGGATTTGGGTAATCTCAAATGCATTGGTGCATATGTATGGTGATTTGATTATGTGTATGAGCTACATCTGATGTGAAATTCTGTCACCCCCACATAATTTCTCTAGGCTCCTAAATGATCATAGGCAGATGAAGACTTTTATATGGCTATTGCATATGCAGACATGGAGGATTTCAAGATATAGTACATTTCCTGCCTCCTATATGCTAAATAAATGTTTATTATGCCATTGTATCTACAAGTTAGTAACTGTTCACAAAAATTAGCTGCAAATATTTTAAAACTCATTCATCCATCGAGCAGTAAACATAGGCATGCATGTATTAATGTTGTAGCTAATAATTACTATGATCCAAGAATGTTCCATGCATACCTGAATAATTTGTATTTACAAATAAAGAAGTGACATTTCAGGAAACCAGGTAACCTTACTAAATTGTCAACAAGGTGGTGGTGTCACAGGCTAAATGAACCAGGAAGTAGCTGGAAGCTGAAAAGGAGTTGGATGGGCGGGATGTACTTCAAACCCCTGAATCTCAGCCCCCATAGCAGCTACAAACCCCCAAGACTCCTCTTTCAAATGATGTTGGTCTTGGAGGAGTAATAGGAGCAGATCATTTAAAAATAAAGTAATAAAACACATGGGGATTTGCTTGGGGATGTTGCATTATATGCACAATAAATAAAAAAAATCTGGTATGTCTAGAGACCCCTAATAAAGATTATTCTCTAGTAGACAAGTCCCTCTATTAAAAAATATTATTTTTTTTCTATATAGTCAGGTGATCACTGTGGTTACAGTGAACATCTTGCCAAAAAAAGCTTTTATTTCTGTACTGCACAATTGGGCCTAATAAAAAGACAACACAAAAGCACTTAGTCTGAATTTCAAATAAGTAGTAGATTTTTTTTTGTTGACACTTAATTTCCAACTTAATTCCACTTTTCCTCCCCCTGCATCATGTGACAGCCATCAGCCTATCACAAAATGCATCTACGTATGTACTGTGAGCTTTGCACATGGGCATTAGGAGCTAGTGCCTCAAAAGAAAAAAAGATTCTTCACATTTTGATAATGGAAGTGAATTGGAAAGTTGTTTAAAATTGTGTTCTCTATCTATCTGAATGTTTAATTTTGACTTTAGTGTTACTTTGACAAACACCAGCAGTTATAGTGATAGAAAAACAGTGCACACTCTGTCCATCCTGACAACATAAAAGGTGCATTTAGATGGGTTAACAGTAGTGCAGATGGAAATAAATTACAATAGTTTACTATGAAAATTGCACTTAAAGTCAATTTTGATGAATTAGGGCGGCGTTTTTTTCTTCAAAAACTTACCTTTTAATCCTGACAGCCGTCCATTGCAAGCCGTCTTCGGGGGTCCAACATGATGAAGCCTGATTAGTCATTTCTGACGTCTGCAGAGGCTTCCAGCGGCCGTGGGAATCGCTGGAGCGGCATTCAGGATTAAAAGGTAAGTTTTTGAAGAAAACAGTGAAATGTCAATTTTGATGAATTAAAGTGCCCTTCTTTTTAATAGGTTTATTAAAAACCGGGCACTAATTTATCAAAATGGACCTTTACTTTAAAGTGAAGGTAAATTTTGATGAATCAGTGCCCTGTTTTTTAAAATACTATTAAAAACAGGGGCACTTTCATTCATCAAAGTTTACATTTCACCGTTTTTGTAGAAATACCGTTTTTGTAGAAATACCTTTTTTATTCTGGAAGCCGCTCCATCGCTTCGCCCCCAGAGCAAACATTGCCTGAGGCCACGCTGTGATTGGAGTAAGCCGGATTCTTCACTGGTGACGTAAGAAGAGAATTGCAACGGGCGGGGGAAGCGCTGGAGCGGCTTCCAGAATAAAAGGTAAGTATTTTTACAAAAACGCTGAAATGTAAACTTTGATGAATGAAAGTTCCCCTGATTTTAATAATATTTTTAAAAACAGGGAACTTATTTATCAAAGTGTACCTTCACTTTAGTTGAAATAATTTGTATTAACAACACTCCTCCACTTGCACCATCAGCAAATCAATACACAAGTTTACATTGGAAATTTTAACATAGATCTAAATCTGAAATCTTATTTGCATAAGTATACATCTGGTTGGAATATTCCCCAGCTGGGATAAGTCCTCTGTTATTAAGTCTCATTTGAGTCTCTGCAAAGTGTTTCCTATATACTTTCTTGTAGATTTCGGAGATATCTCTCTTCTGTATACTTTCATGTGATGTTATTTCCATCTGCATTGTAACGTATGAAGGAGCGTCACAGTTTTTTTCCCTTACTGTTCCCCCTAAGCTCAACATAATGTCCAGCGCTCTTCAGGGATGACAGTAATGTGGGGGGGCGATACAAAAGTATAACAAAACACTTAAAACAACATAACAAGAAAAAACATTAAATTTTCTTCCTCACTGTACTGTTTCTTGCTTTAGTATCTAATAGTTGCTTACTCATCCAACTTTTTCCTTTTGAAATTTGGTCAACAGAGCCAACCACTACTGCTTAAGATTTCTCTCCTCACTATAGGGTGCTATCCTCTATCCATTCCCTCTTAACACATTCTGTGCATTATTCTGCCCTAGTCTTTTACTGTTTTTTAATATCCAGTAAAACCAGATTTTCTGAAATGTGACCCCTGTATCTTGTATAAATGCTGCTGATTCATACATTGAGTATACCAGCTGAATTCTAGCTAGAACCTCTGCCCAGGTCGGTATTTCTGTCTTCCAATACTTAGCTATAGCTATTCTAGTAGTAGTACATAAGTTTTTAATTAAAGTATATATGTGTTAATTAAATCTGGGAATTTGTTCATGCAATAATGCTTGTGTTGGAGTGAGAGAAATCTGTTCATCCAATGTTGTACTCAACAATGTTGACAGATCTTGCCAAATTTTCTTGACTTTCAGAGTTTCGGGCAATCTCACCACATGTGGATGTAAGATCCTATTACCATGCAACCTCTATAACCGTGTTTGGAGTTACCCTTCACCAAATGAGCTGTCTTTACCGGTGTCAAGTACCATCTAAAAGACGTTTTTAATATGTTTTCCCTTAGATCTGCACTATTGAGGCCTTTGCTAGAATAGTGAAGTATCTCATTCCAGTCGTCCGTCTCAAACTCTCTATCATCCGTTTCCCATTTTAGCATTGACAGGGTTTTGGATTGCATTCTTGCTTCCTGAATGGAAATGTACACTCATGTAATTGCCTTTTTGGGTCTAGTGGGTGTGATGCATAAGTGTTCCAGAGTCGTCTGTCGGCCGTGTGAGTTATTTGTTCCCAGATATTTACGTATGGCTGAGGCAGTTTGTAAATATAGAAACCAGTGTGTCGGTATAGGATCTAATTTTTGTTGGAGCTGGGTGAATGTCAGAATTTTACCATTAAGCAGTATATCTGTCACCCTGTATAGTCGCTTACTTTCCTATTTCTTTATGGGATATCTAAATTCTTTATTTACTATATATTTTAAGGGTATCATCAATTCGTTTTTAGGGAATAGCTTTCCCATCTGCCGGATTTTTGCCCACTGCTGTATGGTGAAATTTGTGATTTTGTTGTGGTACAAGTTGTTATTTTTGTATACCTCAGTGTTCCAGATAATATCATCTGGTGTTTCCTGTCTCCCCAATACTGCTTCTAGGGCAGGCCAAACGTATATAATTCTGTTGCCTGCCAAGTATAGAGTTTTGGGCCTGTCTCGCCGCTGTGTAATAGTCATGCAAATTAGGAGCTCCCACCCCTCCTAGCTGTCTGTGTCTAGTTAAAATTTGATGTGGGATCCTCGCATGTTTATTATCTCTCGGAAACTTATGTATGTCTTGCTGAAGGTTATCCAAATCTAGAGTATTAATTTTAATCGGGAGGACTCTAAACAAATAAAAAAATCCTGGGTAGGATCGTCATTTTAATAGAGGATAATCTCTCATACCAAGAAAATCCCAATTTCCTCCATTTCCCTATATCTGATCTAATTGTCTTGAAAAGGGGGATATAATTTGATGTGTATAATTTTGAGGAGGGTCATTAGTTTTATCCCTGGATATTTTAATCCTTCCGACACCCATTAGAAGGCTAAATGTGCCTCAATTAATTGAATGGTGTGTCTGGGTATGGATATTGGGAGAGCTTCACATTTTTCAGCATTTATTTTATAACCAGAGATCTCAGAGAATAATTGTGATGCTTGATATACATTAGGCAGTGACCGCAACGGTTTTGATATAGTTAGCAACACATTGTCTGCAAACAAGGTAATTTTATGGTGTATTTTCCCTATCTCTAGTCCAAATATTTCTGGTGAGTTGCGTATATATGCAGCTAACGGCTCTATGCACAATGCAAAAATTAAGGGCGAAAGTGGGCAACCCTGTCTCGTGCCATTGAGGATACTTATATTTTCCTATTGGACTTGGGCCGTGGGTGCAGAAAATAAATTTTTAATAGCCTGTAAAAATCTACCTTCAAATCCCATCGCTATCATCAGCGCCAGCATATACTTCCTATCCACCCTATCTAATGCCTTCTCCGCATCCAAAGATAGGATCAGAGAAGGCACTCCATGATCATGAAGAAAGTCTATTACCGATACCATTCTGCAAATATTATCAGGGGCTTCCCTCTCTATAATAAACCATACCTGATCGGGGTGTATAATGGTGGGTAAAACTTGTTTCAATCTATTGGCTAGTATTTTTGTGACTATTTTGAGGTCCTGGTTAATGAGAGAGATTGGTCTGTAGCTGCCACAGAGGTTAGTTTACCTTCACTTTACAGGGACATGAAACCCAAAACATTTTTCTCATGATTTAGATAGAGCATACAATTTTAAACAATTTTTAAATTTACTTCAATTATGCTTCATTCTGTAGCATTATACTTGCAGTCCTTTCTGGTAGTCAGGGTTTAAAAAGAAGTGGAAGTTTTTTTCTTGTTCCGCTGAGGAGAAACACATGGCAGAAGAGGGGGAGGAAGTGACTGTAGTGCTGCTATGGAAGATAGGAGTTGATGCTTTCTCACAGGGTCTCCAGCCCCCTGTGCTGCCAAGTGAAACATATAGACCCCAGCAGTACAGTAGAGCCGGTCCCCAGGCAGACTAACACTGTGGTAACCTACAGTAGACATCAGCAAGGCCTTATATTAACCTGTCCTCATGCACACTGAGTAAGGGCAACGAACGCAGCAACACCGGCTTTTCAGAGACACTGCAGAAATATTTTCACACAAAAAAATCTCATTGCAGAAAGTGAAAAAAAGTTCTGCCGAAAGTCCAATGCTGTTCCTTCAGCAAAGGATAACAAGATAAATAAGCAAATTTGATAATAGAAGTAAATTGGAATGTTGTTTTAAAAGGGTATGTTCTATCAAAATCATTTTTTTTCGGTTCCCTGTCCCTTGAAGCATGCATACTGTTATTGATGCTAAAAATAAATAACTAGCAAAAGTGGAATGGTAAACATGAATATCAAACAAAAACATATTTTAGATGTGTAAATTAAATTAAACTATAAAAAGAAACCCACGTTGACGTTAATTAAATAATAATCTAAATCTACATCTTTAGAGTTTTCTTTGTCAGGCCAATCATATCCCAGATTTAAGATTTGAGAGAACGGAACAGTGACACCTACAGGTAGAAATGAAAAGTGCAGGCACAAATTTTATTTTAATTGCCACTGCTCCGTTCTTTCCGCAGACATGCTGCATTTTCTGTGATCAGGTCGCTACATGTTCTGCCTTGGGGCTGGCACAAGAGATAAATGTGTACAGGCAAGTATACAGAGAAAACTATTCTGGAGCTCTGTTCTATCTTTCTGATGCTACTATATATAGAAAAGTATTAAAAATTATTTATTTTGTAAAATGATTATGGTCCACTGTCCTCCATAACATATGCAATATATTTCCCGCCACCAGGAGGAGGTAAAAACCACATATCAGAGTTTAAAATCCCTCCAATATTTCTTAGTTTTTGTTCCTGGCCTCATAAAAGTTGGTTGAGAATAGAGGTGTTTCCAGCTACTTGTTTATGGATTACAAATTGGGAGCTCAGACCTATGAAAAACCCAGAGTCTTTGGGGAGTATCATTTACAAAGAAAACCGAAAATAATCTTCACAGCAGATGAATACGGGGACATAGGAATACCCTGTTATGTGCACAGTATTTCCCTATGGAACTTCAGCCATAACTACCCTCAGGTTAGGGGTGGAACTATCATTGGTGCAGGAGGTGTGGTGGCACCAGGGCGCAAGTTATGGGGGGCCCATAACGGCCATTCTATACATAGACTTGTGCAGAATGTGTATAAACCTAATGCAGGGGAGCCTTTTGTTAGTGCAGGTTGCAAGTCCATCTATCCTCAAAATCTTTATACAAAACAGCATGTATATGATTACAATTGCTTACTACTGTGTAACCTTTGCACTAGGGCACTCTGTTAAATAGGTCCGCTACTGCCTCAGGCGTCCGGGGACTTGTCCCTAGTCTCCTCCTGAGGGACTCTGATATTTCCTACTGCAATTTGTGGTACTTGATACTTGCACTGGGTGGGCTCTCTACTGGATGCTGCTTCAGCTGCATTGACATGCCTGGTAAGCCAGTGTAGGGGTGCTGTGTAAGATAAGTGACTTTACACAGCACACACACTGCCCAGAGGCTATTTGTAGGTACTCCGACACAGATACAGCATAGCCAGGGGACTTAACCTGCTCTCCTAATGACACTTTTCCCCCCTTTCATGTCCCTACCTGTTCTATAATTATCAGCGACATAGTCAGGGAATCCTGTGACCCTTTGCAGTCCTATGGCAACTCTGGGGATCCTTTTGGGTCACTTTTTTAAATTAGGTGTATGGCCCACTTTAACTATCCATGCTCAGTCAGTTGTCAAATAATTATCTGCATTTGGAGCAACAAATCACTCTGGATTCATCCGTCAAACAAGCTCTGTCTTGGTAGACACAAAGTCCTTCTTTGACCCTTGGGGTATCTTTCCTTAGTCTGTCATGGGCCATTGTAACAATGAACGCCAATCTATTAGGCTGGGGGTGGCAGTCGGGAATTCTCAAAGAGCGCAAGGAGTTTGGTCTTCTTTAGAGGCAAGGTTACAAATAAATATTCTGGAATTTCAAGCAATTCTTTGAGCTCTTCAGGCATGGACCCTATTGAAGGAAGAGAAGTTTATCCGCTTCCAGTTGGACAACATCACGGTGGTGGCTTACATAAATCAAGGAGGTACACGCAGTCCACTGGCCTTGCAGGAAGTATCTCAAATTCTGTGCCCCCTGTCAGCAATTCGCATACCAGGTGTCAACAACTAGGAGGCGTATTACCTCAGCTGTCAATCGGTTCATCCAGGAGAATGCTCTCTTATCAGGACGTATTCAATCAATTACTGATCAAATGGGGCCTACCGGACATCGATCTGATGGCTTCCCACTTAAATCACAAACTTCCAAAGTATTGTGCGAGATTAAGAGATCCAAGGGCTCATATGATAGACGTTTCATCTAGCATACCGGTTTCCTCCGTTTTTGTTCTTCTTACGAGAGTCATTGCTCAGATCAAACAGGAGTTAAAATCAGTATTATTAATTGCTCCAGCCTGGCCCTGCAGGACATGGTATGCGGATCTAGTACAGATGTTCCCATCTCCTCCATGGCTTCTTCATCTGAGACAAGACCTTTTTATCACAAGGTCCTCTTTTTCCATCAGGATCTCAAATCTCTAAATTTAATAGTGTGGAGGTTGAATTCAGTGATTGAAACTCTGATACAGGCTAGGAAACCTGTAACTCAAAAGATTTACCACAAAATTTGGAAAGCATATTTTGCGTGGTGCTCTTCTAAAGGGTTCTTTTTGAGTTTCTTACGGATCCCTAGAATTCTTCATTTCTTACAGGATAGCCTTGACATGGGTTTATCAGCTAGTTCCCTGAAAGGTCAGAATTCCACTTTATCTGTTATTTTTTTCATAGGAAGTTGGATAAACTTCCTCATGTTCAGACCTTTGTTCATGCGTTAGAATAAGGCCAGTTGTAAAACCTATATTCTCCACCCTGGAATTTGAACCTAGTTCTCTCAGTACTACAAGGTCCTCCCTTTTGAAGCAATGCACTCCATTGACATCAAACTAATATCAATCATTAAATTGTTGTTCCTTCTCTATGTCCAGACTCTGCTAACTCTAAGGAAAGATTGTTGCATGATCTGGACATGGTCAGAGCTTTGAAATTCTATCTCCAAGCTACTAAAGAGTTCAGAAACCATCTGCTTGGATATGAATCCCATATGTTATGGAGGACTGTGGCACATCTTCATTTTATGAAAGAAAACAAAATATTTGCTTACCTGATAAATTATTTTATTTCGGAATGATGATGGTCTGCAAACCCCGCCTGCTTCATGTTGGGCAACAGTTCTAATGACACCTCTATAGACCCTGCTTTGCCTTTCCTACCTTTTATTTTCCTATTCTCTACTCTCAATGTGAAACTAAGAGAGAGATTGGAGGTGGGAGTGTTTTAAATCTGAGTAAAGTATGGGTTCTTGATCTCCTCCTGGTGGTAGGAAATATATCCCATATGTTATGGAGGACTGTAGACCATCATCATTCCAAAAGAAAAGAACTTATCAGGTAAGCATACATTTTGTTTTAAAACTACCTTTAGTTTGCATGTAAATATCGCCTTAATGACATGAGATTGTTGTTTACACTTGGTCCCATCCCCTCTCCAACCTGTACCATTTTACAGATGCAAGTTTACACATTTTCTGAAATATAAGCCTTTTCCAGTCCCAAAGCATTTTGGATAAAGGGTTTTGTATCTGTGTAGTGGAATATTATTATTTGTATACAACTCATGCAAACAAGGCATATGTCAAGCCCTGAGTTGCATATTCATGTGCAAATTATACTGTTCTCAATTAAAGGGACATGAAACCAAAATGTTCATGGTTCAGATAGAGCCTTTTCAGTTTACTTCTATTATCAAATGTACTTGGTTCTCTTGGTATCCTTGACAAGTATAGCTAGACAGGCTCAGGAGCAGCAATGCAGTACTGATGTTAGCTGCTGATTGGTGACTGTGCACATAAGCCTCTCATTGCTGAGCTGACTTAAACTATGTGTTTAACTCCTTTAATATGTTAAACACAGAATTTTTTTTTTTTTTTTTTTGCACTTTAATGTCTCTTATTTAAATATACATAGTATACATAACAGTTAAGCACAATATGGCAAAATATTTGTATTCAAAATACATTTGTTTTAAACTTTACATTTTTGTTTTGCAAATCAAGATCAGCATATCTGGTTGTATTCATAATCCCCATGGATTTTGTTGCACCCAGTTAGGGATAGATTAAATAAACTTGGGCTCTGATCTGTTTAATTTAAGTGTTTCAGTGAAGTTAAATTGTATCATACTTAAAGGGTTAGAAAACCATGCAAATTTGAACCTAATTAAAACACATTATTATAAGAACTATGCAATCAAATAAAACTGTGTAGAAAAATAAAGCTTCTACATACCTTTTTTAATTTTTATTTTGAAATTATCATGAAACGAGCGGTAACGACCGCCCACAAAAGGAGACATAGGGGTCAATTTATCAAAGGCTTCTCAAGCCTTTTCGACCCTATACGACTGCAGGTTCTCACAAGAGAACCTGCACGCCGTATTTAACAAGCAGCGGTCATGAGACCGCTGCTTTCCTAACCTTTCGCTACCTCTAAAGTGGCAAATTTTAATCTCCCCAGTATATTCTGACCGGGGAGATTGACGGCTCCTGCCCGCAAAATAGCGCTCGTGTGT